>NC_061857.1:3167759-3172759 GCF_019202785.1 Penaeus chinensis
GAAAGGGATAGTAATAGAAATATGACTGGAATTAATAATCATTAAAATATTAAAACTAGGAACTGTTGCTCTTTGTTTGTGTGGAATACCTGGAATAACGTTGAGCAGACCTTTCTCGGACAGAAGAAACCACTCGCACAAACACTCAAATCCTTTCTCCAACACAGATTTCAGTATTTTATCCTCTCACTCCTCCCGCCAAGGCCTCATTATCTCGGAAGTCTTTGCATGAAACCCGAGCTAAACAACACCACTGCAGCAACTACCTTGTTTACCAACTAGCTGCTTTCCACCCGTGACTGTCACCCATATTGGTTAGTTTGTCATATCTTTAATCTTGTTTTTTTCACTGTATATATCTTTGTCTTTATCGTTTGTCCAGTTTTTTTTATTATTATTATTATTATTATTGTTCTTGTTTTGTTATCGTGAAAGTCCGAATTATTTAGAGAACCATCATTTTTGGTATTGTTCTGTTGTCTAATGCATGATATTTTGGTTCATTATTACAGCACTGATGATGGAGATATGATTAATCTCCGAAACGCTTGATAATAAACATGAAACTAATTTCGGCCGTGTTAGTCTACCTCTTCATTCTGACTGTTTGACGCATATATATACATATATATGTGTGTGTTTATTATATATATCATATATAAATGCGCATATATATATATATATGCATATACTGTATGTATATATATATGCATATATATATATGCATATGCATGCATATATATGTATATATATATGCATATATATATATACATATGCATATATATACATATACATATATATACATATACATATATATATGCATATATATATTTATATATATTTGCATATGTGTGTATATATATACACATATATATGTATAGATATATATACGGATATACATATATGTATATGTATGTGTGTGTGCGTGTGTGCGTGTGTGCGTGCGTGTGTGTGTGTGTGTGTGTGTGTGTGTGTGTGTGTGTGTGTGTGTGTGTGTGTGTGTGTGTAAAGAAAACAACAGTCCATCCCGACTCGAGCAATCTCAAGTACTCACAGCGCATCCAGGAACCACGAGTCGGTTCGCGCGACAACTGAACGTTCGGCCTGTGTGCCTGGGAGAGACGGAGAGGCCTACGCCCTTGAGTGAAACGAAGGAGACTGTTCATGGTGATAATTAATGCAAGGAAACATGATGAAAATCATAAATTGAGGTTTACGCTGTACAGGTTAGTTGAGTAATTTATCTGCGAAAAAAATGGTTTTTGTTTTCCAGTCTTCGATAGATTGACAAAAGTTCAAAGAAGTTTTCAGAATACTTTTCTACGAAATAATTTCCCAACTTCTAGAAAATGCTCTAGGTGAATGAGAAACATCACTGACATATCTGACTTCCTGTAAAACTGTATGTCAATACATATCTGAATGTTTCGATAATAGCCGGTTTTCTAACATTTTCTCAGGATCTTGGAGCAAACCATGAAACAAGCGCCTTTGATTTCAATTCCTGAAATGCATTTTTATTTGAATACAAAGTGGATTTCACGTTCGGCATTTGCGCTTCAAACTTTAGAGTGAATTCTTACGTATTCCCTTTTGAATGATAAAGATAAGCCACGTCTTCCGTCAACAATATAACTTTTTATTATTTGTAAATTCACTCAAAATAATGTTCTTCTTTATTGTTACGTAAACTTCTTACAACTACTGTTACGGGAACTTCTCTACTTATCAGAATATGAGTCTACTCTTTGTATTTTCTAAACCTGGATGATCCGACTACGGGCCCTGCGAAATACAAGTGTCCTGCCGATTCATTTATTTTGTACACGAAAAACACACACTGTGCGTGTCGTGGCCCACCGCTGCTACGGCCAGCTCTGCGTGAGGTGTCACTCTGCCTCTGGGTGCAGTTGCTTTATAATGATCATAGATAAGAAAGGTGTTTCTTAATGTGAACAGCGTGTTTAATGAGAAATGGGAGGATGCATATGTTTTCACAAAAGATGATGGACCATTGTGTCTTGTGGGTCAACAAACAGCTGCTGTGATGAAAAAATATATATACCTCTGTAGCACCTAAAGATCACACAAAAGTTTTGATTTAGCTTTAGTTCATAAAAAAACAAAAATAAAGAAAAAAATACAAACAAAGAAAAGAACGATAAATAAAACATGTATACATATGCATACATACATATACATATACATATATATACATACATATATATATACATATATATAATGTATACACATATATAAACATATATATATATATATGCACATGTATGTATATGTATATAGACACCCACTAAGGCACCAGCGACCGGAGCAGTCTAGGATTCGCTCCTGACAAATCCACAATTGTCCATATCCTAGCGCTTCGAGTCATTGTGGAACGCTGTCGTTCGGTCGTGGGTTGCTTGCTGCCTACATTGACTTCCAGAAGGCGTTTGACTCGGTTCATCGAGAATCGCTATGGAGGATTCTTATACTTTGTGGAATTCCGTGTGGTAGGGGCCTGTCAAACTTCTTCCTTGTTAATTTAGGGGTGAGGCAAGGCTGGGTCCTTGCACCAACATTTTTCAAGACTTGCATGAACTGGACAATAGGTAGAGCTACTATCCAAAGTCAGTGTGGAGCAACACTTCAGGACTTTGTGGGCCTGTTAGGAGAACCCGTTCAGTCAATCCATGCTTGTGGTGAGGATGTTGAATTCAAAGAGAGCTTTGCATACCTTGGTAGTGTAGCCCATACCTCTGGGCTGCCAGACCAAGAAGTCAGTAGACGGATTGGGCTGGCAGCAAGAGCCATGAACTCGATCAACAAGAGCATTTGTATATGTCGGCACTTATGCAGAAGGACTAAGCTACGTGTCTTCAAGACCTTGATACTGCCAGTTTTGGTCTATGGAAGCAAAACATGGATGCTATCTAGTGCCTTGGAGTCTCATCTTGATGTCTTTTGTAACAAGTCCCTTTGCCGGATCATGGGGTACAGTTGGCAGCACCATGTGTCTAACCGACGGCTACACCGTGAGACTGGCATGGGACCTGTTACTTGCGTAATCCGGGATCGCCAACTCAGGCTATAAGGGCACCTAGCTCGCTTCCCTGTGGATGACCCTGCCCATGTATATATATATATATATATATATATATATATATATATATATATATTTATGCATATATGGATGCATATGTGTTATATGTATATATGTATATATACATATATGTATGTGTGTGTGTGTGTATATATATACATGTGTGTGTATGTATATTTACATATATGTGTGTATGTGTGTGTGTCCATACATGAGCATGTGCTTGCAAGTGTGTGGATACGTGTAGAGTTAAAGTATCTGCGTCCATGTGATTTTTTATGACCAAGCTGCTTTCCTTTTTACTTCCTAGACCCTTGAATTTCCTGTAGTAAAAGCTTCGTATCAAAGTTTTAAGGAGAGTGTGGAAATAACGTTTTCTTTTTCTCTCTCCTTAGACTTTTTTTCATTTTTCCCAAAATCTTTTCAGCCACTTTTTCTTTTCTTCATCTTTTTTGCAAAAGGTACAAAAAGGGGGTTGGTGGAAATTAAAACAACGAGATATGCCGGCGACGAGATAGAGTCCCGTGACGTCGACGTGGTTTTGGAAGAAAAAATATCACTGGAACTTTTTACTGAAATTGTCTAAGATAAACAACTTCCGTGTTCTAAAAGATTTATGAAATAGAATATACTTTTATGTGAATATATAATGACTGATCATTTGATATATTCATATCTATGTCTGACGAATTTGAGTGCATTTTTAAAAATATATGTTACGTTTAGACATGCAGATAAATGCAGACTTTTTTTTTTTATAGACTGAGGTTATTAAGTTAAGTACTATCAACATATCTATAGTTAACAAATAACTCCCGATTACCAGGGAAACTTTTACAGTATTTATGGTAATTGTTATAGATGTTAAAATAAAAAATGAATGTAAATGTTCATATTTATATGTAAATATAATTTTTAAAATACAACTCATAGTTATACGACAAAAAAACAATATTGTATATGTGTTTATGTAACGACTTTCTCTAGATTTTACGCGTGGATGTATATGCTTATATGTATGTTCTGTGTATAGGGCTATACAGCATATGTATGTATATATTTATATTTGTGTAATCATATTTACTCAGATGTCCGTTTGTGTTTATATACCTTCACATGCACACGTGTAAGTAATCATGTGTTTTTCGGTTTTCCTGTTTATCTTACAGGAAGTAGAAAATGAGTCCCCTTCTCCCCTCACCCCCCTCCCCCTCTCCGGCTTACTATAAGTGAGGCAGGAGGGACGCGTGAAGGCAGAGGAGCAACACCTCAGAGGTACAGTACTTATGCCTGTGTGTCGCGCACGGAGCCAAACGTTCGAAGGAAACGCTGCTTTAAATATTGAAGCTTTTGAGAAATATATGTGGAAGCTTTTCCTCTACCGTTCGTTAGTATGTTGTGTGTATATACTTAACCACACACATATATACACTGTATATATATGTGTGTGTGTGTGTATCTTGAACTTATATTATACTTCCAGAGAATTGAGTGACGATGGCTCCCCGTTTTTCCTGGTTCCTGTGCCCCCTGCTGGCGCTCCTCTTCTGCCACGATGCCGCCTTTTCTTCCGAGTCGCTTCAACAGATTGACATCAAGACTCTCAATGATATGAAAGGGGTCGTTAAAGTAAGAAACTGTCTCATTCAAAAATGCATGTATATTCCGTGAATAACTTAATGTGTGCCGAATGAGGTGAGAAATAACTGTTGATGCTCACTCCTGATGTCACCGCTCTTCGTGGATTTTGCTGCCACCCTCAGGACGCGTCTTTCCCTTACTTCTTATAGGGCGGTGGTCAGTTCGGTGTGATGCATCTGTCGGGAAGGAGCCTCAAAAATTGCCATGAAATACAATTCAATGATCCTACAGGAGTTAATGCAGACTGCAATTTCGCCAA
>NC_061857.1:3180259-3187759 GCF_019202785.1 Penaeus chinensis
CACTATGTCTAAGCGTCTGCAATATGGAGAAAACAGACCAGCACTGCAGTTATTTCAGTAGAAGTTATTGTCATTAAATGAGCTGTATAATACAAAACACCAAGTTGCAATAATAAAAGACTACGAAGAGAGACTGTCTTTATATACATACTCTTGACGCAGACTGGTCATATTTTAACACAATATCGGTACTTTCTAATATTGAGAATTCACAGAACCTTGATGTGTCCAGATTAGAGTTTGATTGCAGTCTGCATTAAGACAATTTGAAGTCATTTAAAAAGAAAGACAATTAGAAGCAGTTTAAGCAAAAAAACAAAACAGTGGCCACTGGCATAGGGGCAGGTTGCTAGGTTAGGATCAACCGGTCTTCATATGCAAGGATTTCATGTAGAAAAAATATAATAATGATTACCTCTTCATCATCCGCCAGTTGCACATTGAAGAAGACGGTGGCGAAATTGCAATTGGCATCAACATTTACCGTATCATTGTAAGCAATCTGATGGCACGTCAGGCCACTGAGCTCCCTCCCTTTCAGATACAGCACAGCGAACTGACCAGTCCTCTATTGGGAAATAAATAAAGAAAAGTGATCCGCATCGTCGGAAATAATCGAATGTCACCTCTCAGGGGAGATTATTCTATATCATTGTATTCTCCGAAATTCATTGTTCCCTCAGAGGGTTTAAGGCTTACACTTCCTTTCCGCGTCATTCCTTCAAGTATCGGGAGGTCTATCTGCTCAGGCGTCGTGGCAGAGAGGGCGGCATCGGGGCACAGGAGGAGCGCCAGCAGGGGGCACAGGAACCAGGAAAACCGGGGAGCCATCGTCACTCAGTTCTCTGGAAGCAGAATGTCACTAATGTGAGTTATGCGTATTAAGTGCACATACAAAAAAAACAATACAAAAATACAAAAAAAAAATGAATACAAATAAAAAAAAATGATATATACATAAATAAATATATAAATCAAATTTAGAATATATATAAATAAAGAAATAGATATAAATACATATATATATATGCACAAACTCATTCAGCGCAGGAAATAATTCTGACACTTCATTCCACAGTTAAATGAAATGAGTTTCTGTCCTAAAACCAAAGTCTGTGGAAAAGGCCCAGTGTACTCACCCTGTGGAGTGATCGTGTGCGTCTGCCTTGACGCGGTCCTCCTGCCGTTCATATAGTAAGTGCAGGGATTGGGGGGGGGGTAGTCTCTTCCGTTGCAAGGAACAAAATTCAAAAGATATATGATATAAGTCGACACGACCGTGTGTGGTAGCTTACTATACATACATTCACATATACACATACACACGCGCACACACACACATATAGACTGATAGATAGGCAGATATAGTTATAGATATAAATATATAGATACATAGATGTGTTTACACACACACACATATACATACATGTGTGTGTGTGTTTAACTGCATATATTTACATATCTGTGTGCATATATATAAATATATATATGTATGTATGTATTTATTTACATATATATATGTATGTATGTATATAGATAGATAGATAGATAGACGTATGTATGTGTGTCTGAGGTTGGTCAAACGCATTCATCGTCATCCCCTCCAACTCCCAGGCGTGCCCAATGAGGCGGCGTACCCAGGGCACCAAACCCCTAACAACTTGGTGGACAGCAGTGGTATCAAGACCCTCACAGTGTGTGTGTTTGTGTGTGTGCGAGCGCGCGTGTGTGTTGATAATAAAAAAAATAAAATAACTATGTTATATCACGAAGAAAATAAGCGAAAACTAGCAAAAGAGTTGTTGAGTTATTCTTAATCAATCCTCAATTTTGACGATTGTGCAGCTGACCGACAGAGTCGTGGCCATCCTAAGGTTATCGAGCTGGGATTTTTATCTGGCGACACTAGTGCATTCAAGTGAAAACAAACCCTGTTGTCAAATAAAGTTATAAAAGGCTAAGTAAACATTGACACTTATTATTTAGTTTATGAGAAAGTATATGAAGAAACAGATATTCCCTGTCTTGATTTCCTAATCGAATGTTAATGCCCTCATTTCGCTTAATTGCCTGTAGATTACATTCTCTAAAAGCTATGTTTCACGAAGTTTGCTAGAAATAATAAGATAGAATTTAAAAATACAAAAATAAATTTATGACATACCAGTCTACTGCTGATTACAGTTCGCTTGTCGGAGGAACGAAAACATACTATCCATACATGTTTATTTGTTCTCCTTGTTCAGTAACATATATCATCAAGTTATATGTAATTTAGCCGTAATTGGGCGTCCTTATTTTTTAGAAGAGGTAATATTCTCCCACTGAGACAAAAAAAGAAAGAAAGAAAAAAAAGACAAAGATTTTTACCAAATGCTTTATTGGGTATTTAATTTCAAATATAAAATGTAGAGAAGAATTTGCACAGACTTTTGTTTAAAACAGTAATTTAACAATAAGGTTTACATCAGGGCTACTCAACTGGGCTTGCTGTTAAGCAAATAATTCATGTCGGAATTCCCCTAAGACTCAGGATCTCTCATAGCAATCCACGATGCACTGAGTCAAACGCCTTCTTGAGATGGATGTAGTCTGCATGATGGCATTCCAAAGTGACTCAGAGCACTAGGATATGGACTATTGTGGACTCGCCAAGAGTGAATCCAGACAACTCCGGTCTCTGGTGCCTTAGTAGGTGGTCACTGATCTGTTTCAGAAGGATGTGGGCGAAAATCTTGCTTGGTATACTGAGCAGTGCAATGCCACGGTAGTTGCTAAAGTCCCATCGATTGCCTTTCCCCTTCCAGAGAGGTCAGGGGGAATGGTGCCAGACTGCCAGATGGCAGTCAAGACTGTATGCAAGCCCCATGCCATAGGTTCACCTCCAGCCTTTAGCAGTTCACCAAGGATATTACATATGTCTGATGACCATTCAGCCAAGCCTTGCGACACGCTTCTGTGGCCTCCATAGTCTCTTAGCTTTTGCTCTGACGATACGCATTTCCTCAGTATTACTGCAACGATCGCCAATGTCCGTTGTATCTTGCGACGGTCGCATCTGTTCGAAGACCATGGTCATGACAAAGCTCTAGGGATAGTCCGCCACGTGCTTAAGTCAAACACGCGCCTTCTGATAATGTTCACTATTCTTCAAAGGTACAACACCTCAGACACCTTTAGATTCTAAAACTACTTTTTTTATGTTTTTATTTGTCCAACTGACTTAGACTTTGACCTCGGCATTGGCGGCTTGGAATGGAAATAATAGGTTCATAACTATAGAATTATTAACAATTCCACACTGGCATACATAAATATTATATATCCATTATATAATAAGATTATTAGAAATATCATAGAAAATTACGACTCCATTACATTATAGCATTATTACACATACTGCATAGAATAGAACATAATCATAAAATATTCAGTGATTGTGAATTACATTCATGATGAAATTAATCATCAAAGCTACATAAGTTGAAATAAATATAAATTCTATACCCACGAAGTACACCCTAAAATGACCAATAAACAAGCACCTTTAATTATGATTTTAATGAATTCCCTATTAATTGAAAAATGAGAAGAAAAAAAACTAGACCAGCCATTTACACTTGATACTAAACTTTTGATTTTGGTTTATATATTGGCACTGTGATAAATAGTGCCAATATTAAACCTTTATTATATAAGAAACTTTTCTAAAATTCAATAAACCTGCTTACCATAGACGTTGACTAAAAAGAAGCATTAGTCTTTGTATTATAGTCACATGGTAATAGTCTAAGATCGATATAAAAACAATCGATATAATAATTATAAAGAAGAAACAAAGAATATTCAATATTCCTATCATAATAAACGAAACTGCAAATATAAGCCTATCTTACAACATGCTCTTTATTTCTATTAAAAAACAATAATCTGACAATCTGCTGCACAAAAAATATCTAAGCAATGACACGCCAAGGCCATTTTATTTACAGAGTTTGACTGAGTTCATCATTCAGCATGAATATCTAACAAAATTTTACCTGAAATGTAATCAAAGAAAGCCCATGATCATCTGCCTCTATGCTTACACCTTGGCACTTCCTATATTGTACAAATAGTAAAATTAACATAACCAGGCTGAACTGACGGCGGGTCTTCCCATACATACAGAAATGTTCCCGCTTGTATGATGTATGGCAACTTTACGAATATACGAAAACATTAGAGAAGGGGTAAAAAAAAAAAAAAAAAAAAAAAAAAAAAAACTCAAATTATAATTCCACTACTAAATATTTCAACTAATTAAGTTCAAGCTCAATAAGTGTAATAAAGTCACATGTATGCATATATATGTGATATATATGTATATATGTATGTATGCATATATATGAACATATATATAAATATATATATACATAATATATATATATATGTGTATGTGTGTGTGTGTGTGTGTGTGTGTGTTTATATGTATATTTATATATATATATATATATATATTTGCATAGATAATTATGTGTACACGTATATACATATACATATATATAAATATAAATATATATGTATATGTGTGTGTATATATATATATATATATCCACAACAGATGTTCCACGGGGGAAACGGATTCCTGGTGGAGCAGAACAGCAGAAAACCACATGATGCGCATATTCATTTATTAAAGCTTTCAGACATCAATAGCTGTGTCCATCATCAGAATCTGCATAGACAAGAGGTACACTTTTGTCAAACTTTATTACAGCGAATTAAACGAAAATAAGAAAAACTAAATGCAACACAAATTATAAAAATGAAACTTGGGAGAAATACGAAACACTGAACATAAAGAAGGGGTTGAAAGTCTGGCTGTCCGTCGTAGGTGAGTGAGGGAGTGGAATCGTGTAGTTTAAAGTAAAGTCAAGTTTGGAAAGAAGAATGGGGAGGACGACTGGGGATAGGGGAAGGATGAGGGGTGGAGAAAAATCTAGTTTTATTTCATGGTTTGTTTTGAGAGTTACCTCGAAGTAGCTTGTGTCCGGAGCCCTCAACCCCGGCGATGCTGAGCTGGTAAATGTCATAGTTAATTTTCTTATAAACATGAGACGTGGAATTACGAGACGGGAATAGCTGTGTTCATCCTCAAATTCGCTGTAATACATACGCTTAGCTTTTTTCGACTCGTTTTCTCGTTCGTCAGAGTTGAACGAGCAGTTTCGAACGCAGCATAAAGCCTCAAGCACTATGAGTTTAATAGTAATTATTTGCGTGTGTTTTTGTGTATTTATACATATGATGTATCTGTATCCGTATATACGAGTACATACGGTATATATGCACTTTATGCCTATACAAAATTGTGTTTGTTTACTTGCATGAATTTGCATGTGTGCGTGTATGTATGTATGTATGTATGCATGCATGCATGCATGCATGTATGCATGCATGCATGTATGTATGCATGTATGTATGTATGCATGTATGTATGTATGTATGTATGTATGTATGTATGTATATATATATATCCGACATCCTGTAAAACTACGTCCGGGAAGTAAAAATAAAAATATATTTTTATTAATAAATAAATATATATATATTTATTTATTTATTTATTTATTTATAAAAGGCTATTTTTATCTTTACTTCCCGAACGTACTTTTACAGGAAGTCGGAGCTATCAGCGATATTCCAGAGGGAGCGTGGGAACTCGAACCTCGAAGTTTTCTCATACTCCAGATAGATCTTCCACAAGGTCGGGATATCGGTTTGTGGAAAACATCTGAAAACATCGCTAATTTTTTGTTCAGCGTTTTAAATCCACCAAAGATAGGAAAACAACCATAGTGTGTTTTTGCAGATACATTACTTATCCAATGTGTTGGAAGAAAAGTTTTGATTATATTTATTATATATCAGAAAAGTACTGCTGACCGAATGATTTTGCGGCTCGATAAGGTATCGAACTGAGATTTTATATGACACTGGAGTGCATTGAAATATAGCAGTACAAACCCTTTTGTTCAATAAACTATGTTAAAACAAAAGTCTAAGCATATATGTCATTATTTTTTTATTTATTTATTTGAAATGAAGTACCAAATAAAGCATTTGGAAAATAAATATTGTATGTCTTTTTAGCTTTTTTTTTTTTTTTTTTTTTTTTTTTTGTCTTAGCGGGAGAATATCACCTCTTCCAAAAAGCGACGACGTACAATTATGGCTAAATTATATACAACTAGATTATATATGTTACACATTTGCTTTATTACTGAACAAGGAGAACAAATAAACATGAATGGATAGTATATTTACGTTCCTCCGACAAGCGAACTGTAATCAGCGATAGACTGTTGTGTCATATAATCATCTATGCATTTTTTTCATTTTATCTTGTTATCTTTAGTTCCAGCAAATTTCGTGAAACATATCCTATAGAGAATGTAAGCTGGGAAGGCAATTAAGTTAAATGAGGACATTAACATTCGATTAGGAAATTAGGAATGTTCGTTTTTCATGTACTTTCCTTTGCATCGAATTTCAAATATGAGAATATGAATGTCAAAGTTTGCTTAGCCTTTTTAACTTTATTTAAGAACAGGGCTTGTTTTCATATCAGTTTTAATAAATAATTCATCAATCTTTTTGCTATTTTTATCGTATTTTCTTAATAATATTTTCGATAAAACATACTTTAAATATGGGTGTAAATATGCCAGTCACGAGTAATGAGTTTTTTCTTCTTTTTTTTTGTGATATACAACGAATTATTGCCATGGCAAGATGTTTAGCCTGTGCTGACGCCACGGAATGTGACGGGAATATTTCATTTATTTCAAGTTTTGTGGGCGGAACATCACTCAGAGGATCCCGTCCCACATGCACACGATAATCATTCGCATTATTATGGCAATTGAGTTCTGAATGCCACATCACATGCTACTATTAAGGGTTATACATTACAACCCTTAATGTCAGCATATGCTGTGGCACTGGCTGTACGTACGTTTTCACACGAAGGTTCACACATGTTATTGTTCTCCTAAGGCTGCTTTCGTACCAAGGTGGCAAATGACACGTGGCACCATGAATTTCAAGCCAAGGTTACACGTGGCACCTGGTTCACAAGATGGCATCATGTTATTGGTGTGTTGTGGCAATTATCTGTCTGGGACTTGGAGGAATAAAGTGGAGGGCCTTGGGCAAAAGGTGAGGTGAAATTGTTCCGAAAGCCTGAAAACACTTGCAAGGAATTTTTTTTTTTATCATAAGCAAACTATTTTTGATAATTCTACACATGTTATGTTGATTGGTTCATCGTCTGGAAGAGGCATAGTTGTGCACGATGGTATGCCCGCATCACAGCGTTTCCTCCTGCAGCCCGCGCTTGACTGCCCTCTCATCCAAAACCTCGCTCACTGGGCCACCGAAGCTTTCAGGACACTTCAAAACTACTCCATGTATGCCACAAGTCCAAAAGGGTTTTTTATCATGTTTGATTTTAAC
>NC_061857.1:3202759-3205259 GCF_019202785.1 Penaeus chinensis
CCTACAAGAAGAACCAAATTTAGAGTATGTAAATGACAAATGTGTTACCTGTATCAAACAAACGAACACCGTCTTATTACTGAAGAAAATTAAGCATAGTAATATATCTCCTGATACTTAAATTTAAAAAAGAAAGGATCTAAGCATTTCACAACCACTTAATATGTAACCTCCTGGCGAGATTTAGCGATGTCGGATGAGGCAAGAGAATCCGTTAATCGCAAGAGAACGAAAGGGAATAACAGAGAGGTCAAGCCTGAGTTCTTTCGGTGAAATCGGTGAAGTAAGATCAACAAAATCCAACAGAAATGGCAGTTTATTGTCCCTGGAGTAGATTCAAAGAAAAAAAAATTAGATAATACAACGAAAATGTTGCTGAATCCCCAGGTAAAACTTTGAAGTAAAATAAAAGCAACAGTGTCTGGAATTGGTACAATGACGGAGAAGCATTCCGAAGCATCTTCCTCATCGGGGGAGATAAGTCGCAGTCTCTTCTCTCCCAGGGATGCTGTCGGGACGGGAAGCAACCGGCGGTACTGGAGGCCCGTTCAAGACCTCGGCCGTCAACCAAATCTTCCCGAATTCCAAAGGCGTTACCTCTTCAGGCTTTTCTTTACCATTCGACATTGTTCTCCGATTTGATTTTCAACTTCGCAATAACAAGTCCCGGGGCACTGCTAAATGTAAATACTAATTTGTTCATCATATCAGTGTTTTAAAATAAATGGTGAGGTGAATTGGAAAACAGTCACATTAAGAAATTAAATTAAATCATAACGTTTCGATCTCGTCAAAAGTTCTTCATCAGAGGAATGAATAACGAGAAGTTATTAAAACGTTACGATTCCATTTAATTTCTTATTACAGCTGTTTTCCAGTTGATCTTTGTGTACACGTTACTGTGTTTTGTTTATGTTCATGTGGTGAAGTAATATGGAGTTTACTTATAATTCAATCTGTACTCCATCCAGTGCCAGGAAAGAAAAAAAACCGGACGTTGCATTCGCCTAATCTCTCTTAAGGAAAAATGAAATTGTTTTGAAGGCAACAAATTTCACTGAAAACAATAGAAAAGTATCGCATACACATTAAAGAATAGACACCACATATAAGCATAAGTATTAAGTGTCAACATATTATAATTTTAAAAATAATAATAATAATTAAACAAATATATAGATAAAATAAAAAGTTCTCCAAAGACCGGGTGAGTTGCCAATTTTTTTTTCTAGGCGCACTATAGTAAACTCACTGCATCGTTTTATCTCTCTCTCTCATGTCGCCCCTCTTCATTTTATAACATCAAAATATTATTTGAAAACTGTTAATGAGGAAACTAGGACCTCAGTGACTTAGCTCCACCAATAATAGATTCTCTTTTTTTACAGCCATCACGTCTTCCTACACCATTATCAGTTCCAAAATAATGATGATAATTTTAGAAGGATAAAAATAATAACTCCCTAACACATTTGCATATCGTTCTCCTGCCACCATCAAGCTATTTCGATTCACATTTTATACAAAAAAAAAACTTTCACGATCATCATTATCACTAATACCATTTTTACCCTCTTGATACTTCAAATACAACAAAATTTTGACTACAACTAAGGAAAATTCAGTAAGGTGACGTAGTTTATGCCTCACGGCCATCACGAAATCACGGAACTTTAATAATCGGAGGCTTCATCATCATTATTACAGTGTCTTTTTATTGGGATATAGCGGAGCTCGTTGAGTCTCTCGTCATTAGCATTATTATCATTATTATTATCATTATTATCAATATCATTATTATTATTATTATTATTATCAATATTATTATCATCATTAGCATTATTTATATTTTTATTATTATTATTATTAACATTATTATTGTCATGATCATTATTATTATTAACATTATTATTGTCATGATCATTATTATTATTATCATATTTGTTGTTGTTATCATTAGTAATATTATTGTCATTATTACTACTACTACAGCTACTATAATTTTCATTATTTCTAATATTATCATTACTATTATCATTATTATTATTACTATTGATATTACCATTGTTATTGTTGTTGCTGTTATTATCTTTATTATTACTTTTATTATTTTTATTATTGTTGTTATTATTATCATTACTATTATCATTATTACTACTACTACAACTGTCATTTTTATCTTTACTGTTATCATCATTATCATTATCATTGTTATATTTATTATTATATTATTATTATTATTATTATATTGTTATTATTATAATCATTATTATTATTATCATTATCATTCTCATTATCATCATCATTATTACTATCATTGTTATTATTACTATCATTATTATTATTATCATTATCATTATCATCATCTTTATTACTATCATTGTTATTATTACTATTATTGTTGTTGTTGTAATCATTATTATTATCATTATAATCATAATTATAATCATAGCAACATCATCACCACTATTAACATTACTAACGGGACCCATGGAAATTC
>NC_061857.1:3217759-3220259 GCF_019202785.1 Penaeus chinensis
TTAAGACATCCTGACATAGACATCGACACTTTAAACATTTGAAAGCAGAGGTATGACGTGGACAGCGTTTAACGAAAAATCATACTACAGCCGTTCTGATTTGTGACTGAAAACGCTCCGTTTCAAGACCCGCTACGGTAAGGAAAGCTTGGTATTAGGAATATCCTGGTACAAAAGTATACTAGCTTTTATGCATATCTATATCTGTTGAATGTGGTCAACGGTAAATAATAATTATGATAACTAACTAAATATGTACATATAAATACATACATACATACATACATAGGTATATACATACACACATACATACATAGAGAGAAAACAAGCCATGCGCCAGAAATACTTTGTCCATTGACATGTCTTCGGTTTTATAACAAATATATCAGGTTTGTTTAATATTACATTTTCAATCAATCATTAAAGAATAATTCTTTCCTTATTCGAGTTCGTAAATATTCTGGCCCTGAAATCGTATCCAAGCAATTGAAAACATTATGCTTCAGAACTTTTCATTCAGAGGTAAAACATATTTTGTATTTCCCACGCAAACAAATCCAATATTTTAAGCAATAAGAAACCGTATCTGTGAATTAATTCTTATCGTTAGAAACTCCACATCCCGAATCAGGTCTTAATGACGTGTTATTTTCTCCTTAGCTCTCTAACATGTGTTATTAATTGCATTAAGTAACCGCATTCCCAGCTTATCTCTCTAACACATATTACAACCGAAGAAGCTGTATTCAAGACTTGGTTCCTTAACGCGTGTTATTTTCTCCCTAGTTCCTGAACACCTACTGTATTCTCCCTTCGGAAACCGTATTTCCAACACAGCTCATAAACGTGTGTTGTATTCTGTCTTTCTCTCGCTCCTTCTGCTGGTGTCCTTGGTCGGGGCGCTGCAGACACGCCGCCTACCAAGGGACGCTCATTCAAGCCGAGGAGGTGAGTAGGGTACAGGGCCGGAGCCGAAAGGGATGCTGCTTCTTGGGTTTAATTATACCATGATTTTGAAGCATAATTTTGTGTGGTTGTACACGAGTGCGTAATACCATATATATATATATATATATATATATATATATATATATATATATATATATATATATATATATATATATATATATATATATATATATATATATATATACATATATGTATGTGTGTGTGTGTGTGTGTGTGTGTGTGTGTGTGTGTGTGTGTATATATACACATATATACATATGTGTGTGTGTGATGTTATAATGATAATGAGAACAACAAACTGAAATTAATGATAATGATCACGATAATGATCAAATTCGTGCCTAATCAAAACACTGGATTATTCAAGAAATAAAAACACGTTTCAGTATTAGACATTTAAACAATAACTTTCCTTTCTCTGCTCAGATAGACATGGCAATCGAGAGGAACAGCAAGAGCGGTCTCATCGCCCGACCCAGCGCCTCAGTCGGTTCAGTTTTCTGCCTCAGTGGAGAAACAAGCAAGGAGCAGACGCGGGGAAAAGGTTCGTATATGTCTTTCTTTCTCTCTCCCTTCATTGATGTAGTGATGATGCTTTTTCCTTTGAGTAAAAGTAGTAGTGTTGAAAGTGGCAAATTTCTAAATGCATGAAAATTAGTGCATATAGTCTGATAATCATACTGAAACTCATGTAAACAAAAGTGCTAAGCGTCAGCTGATTAGAATAACAAATATATATATATATATATATACATACATATATATAAAGATATATATATATAAATATATATAATATGAATATATATGAATATATATATGGATATACAATATATATTACATATATAATATATAGTGCACATACATCTGTGTCTCTAGCTCTTTCTCAATCTTTTACTCAGTACTGTTATCACATTTATGGTATATTTTTTTCTTTCAAAAACAAGTCAAAAGCATTTCATTATAATTTCATAAAGAGAGTATGATATACTACAAATTTGTTAAAATTATCTTTTCTCATTATTCCTCAGTAAGTTAATACCTTGTTTCCATAATAATATTATAAAATATTTCTTTGTTATTGAATATTAATTATAATTTGTTGTTCTAGAGAAAAATAGTCATACTACTGGAAGTTATACATTTTCATTCAAAATTTGATCCTGATGATGTGTCAGAACTCCTTTAATTCATGATAAACTAAACCTGTTGAGTGATTTATTTTAGGCCCACATTCAGTGTTTCCGCAGCCTCCGCGGATCGGTTAAGGCTATCCTTATTTACATTAGCCATATTGCTTTTTCTGTTACTATGCCTCATAAATGTACTGCTCTTACACATCAACTGATTTCCCCAAAAAAGAAAAGTCACAGCGGCAGACTCTTGAAGGTATTTATGAGGCTGATATGAGCGGAGGAGTCGCCCGACGAACGTCACGAGTGGTTCCGGGCGCCGCAGAAGTTTCTCGTACGGAGGTTTGTTTACGACCTCGGAAGTGTGCTGGAAATACTCGTTGCGAGGAACGAGGAAGTAG
>NC_061857.1:3222759-3227759 GCF_019202785.1 Penaeus chinensis
CCCGCCCACACAATACCACGTAGGGCCATACTTTAAAACACCCCGAATTAATGCAGGAGACACTGGAAGCCACAGATGCTTGTCACATGGCTCGGCTGACAGAGGACCGTGGCTTGCATTGTCCCAAGGTGCGCAGGATTAGGTCACTGCTGAAAAGGGACAAGTATACCAGGGACAAGTATACCAGTCAGGGTTCTCGTTCACATCCTTCTGAGATGTATCCGAGACCCTTGCTGAGGCACCAAAAGTTGGAGCAATCTGGATTCACTCCTGGTAAGTCCACAATAAACCGCAGTTTTCGAATCACTGTTGAGCGCCGATGTGAGCTTGGCCATGGGCTGCTTGAAGCTTACATCGACCTCAAGAAGGCATTCGATACAGCGCATTGCGAATCATTCTGGAAGATCCTGAGATTAAGATGAATTTCAACAAGGATTATTGGATTAATAGCAAGCCTATATACTGGTAATGAAAGTGCTGTAAAGTTTATTAGGGGCCTATCCAGCTTTTCCCCAGTTTGTTCGGGAGTCAGGCAAGACTGTGTTCTTGCACCAACACTTTTCAGCACTTGCATGGACTGGATAATAGGCAGAGCTACTGTTCAAAGTCTTGAGGAGCAACTCTGGGCAATATCAAGGTTACCAACCTTGACTTTCCAGATGATGTTGCCATTCTATCTCAGTCTCTGGAAACCCAAGTGGTGGCTCTTGATGCATTTAGCAGTGAAGCGAAGTCCCTAGGTCTAGAGGTCTCCTGAGCCTTTGGATCCAGGGACCGGATTTACTAACGCACGTACGAAATCCTATGAGGTTTGTTTACATCGTAAATCAAGCTACTTCCTCGTTTCTCGCAACATTCGTATTTTCAAAACACTTCCAAGGTCGTAAACAAACCTCCGTACGAGAAACCACTCGTAACGTTCGTCGGGCGACCCTCCTATGCTCATATCAACCTCATAAATACCTTCAAGATTGTGTATGTGACTTTTCTTTTGGGGCAAATCATCACTATCATTAAATCTACTAGAATCATGATAATCACTGAAATTAACATCATTATCATAATCAGTAGAATACGAAGTTCACCACAATTAGCATTTATATCATCACCACTATTGTAATGACTCATAATCACCATCTCCAGAATCACAGGCACAAAATCTGTCATCGGAATTACAAAAATTATCACTGAGATTACTGCCATCATCAATTTTACATCTAAATCACAATAATCTTAATCGCTTGTTACTAAACGGCTTTACTAACGCACATACAAGATCGCATGAGGTTTGTTTACATCGTAAATCAAGTAACTTCCTCGTTTCTCGCAACGAGTATTTCCAGTACACTTCCGAGGTCGTAAGCAAACCTCCGTACGAGAAACTTCTGCGGCGCCCGGAACCACTCGTGACGTTCGTCGGGCGACTCCTCCGCTCATATCAGCCTCATAAATACCTTCAAGAGTCTGCCGCTGTGACTTTTCTTTTTTGGGGAAATCAGTTGATGTGTAAGAGCAGTACATTTAGGAGGCATAGTAACAGAAAAAGCAATATGGCTAATGTAAATATGGATGGCCTTAACCGATCCGCGGAGGCTGCGGAAACACTGAATGTGGGCCTAATATAAATCACTCAACAGGCTTAGTTTATCATGAATTAAAGGAGTTCTGACATATCATCAGGAACGAATTTTGAATGAAATCGTATAACTTCCAGTAGTATGACTATTTTTCTCTAGAACAACAAATTATAATTAATATTCAATAACAAAGATTATCCAAATATAAGCACACCTCTTAATACCCTTTCATAAAATTATTATGTAAGCAAGGGATTAACTTACCGATGAATAAGGAAAAAAAAATAATTTTAACAAATACTTTGAAGTGAATCATAATCTATGAAATCATAATAAAATGTTTTTTATTTATGTTTGAAAAAAAACATGTGTGTTCATATGTATATATGTATGTGTGTATATATATACATATTTATATATTTAATTATATGTACTTGTATGTTATGATTTTATTACATATATATATGTGTGTGTGTGTGTGTGTGTGTGTGTGTGTGTGTGTGTGTGTGTGTGTGTGTGAAAGTGACCCATTGCACTTGACTCTAACTAGAAAAAAAACTTAATTTGCCTTATTGAATGAAACATTTCATAAATCCTGTTTAATCACATTTCATGTGAACTTTTTTTTTATAAAGAAACTGTTATTGGTAGATCTCATTAGTTCAGTTGAGCGGTTAACGCTTTGTGATTGGTCGATTTTTTTCCGAGCTAACGCTGATTGGTCTTTCGAACCGTTCTTTTAGGTAATAAAGCCCTACGGTACCTAGCGATAGTAAATACGGTTGTAACGGTTACGAGACCCCTGCGCACTCTTTGCCTGGCGTTCGAAAATGGGTCGTAACGTCGCTAGTTGAAAAATCGTTGATACTTCTCGTAACTGTTACGGAAGACAGCGTTTGCCAGAGTTTAGTATATCCGGACTTTGGGGGGGCCGTTAAGAAATCCTGTTCAGTTAGTACGTGATTGCAGTGAGGACATTGAGGTCATAGAATGCTTTACATACCTTGTAGTGTAGCTCATGATTCCGGGCTGTCAGACCAGGAAGTCAGTAGATGGAATGGCAGCAGGGGTCATGGAGATGCTGGGACCTGAGCAGAAGGACCAAGTTACATGTCTTCAAGATCCTGATACTGCCAGTTTTACTATACGGTAGTGAAAACTGGACGCTATCTTGTGCCTTAGAACCTCGTCTTGATGTCTGTAACAGGTCCTTGCACAGGATCACGGGGGACAGTTGGCAGGACCATGTGTCCAACCAACGGTTATACCATGAGACTGGTACAGGACCTGTTACTCAGGACCTGGCTCATTTCCCACAGGATGATCCTACTCACCAGGTTGTTTCTGTCCAAGACAACCCAGGGTTGAGGAGGCCTGTGGGATGGCCCAGGAAGTTGTGGCTTGAGCAGATCGATCAAACCCGTCGTGAAGAGCTAGAGATAGGCTGAGCCCTGCCTGGCGGCTTACCATGAGGGACCCTCAAAGGTGGAAACAAAGGGTGGATGCAGCTATGCGCCATCGTCGGCGTTAGCTCCCCGTGATGATAATAATGAACTGACATAATATATTGGAACCTGAGTGGCGGTGGAGCGCCAGCATGAATGTGTTATGGACGTTTTCTTTCCTGCTGCTAAGCAGGAAAGAAAACGTATTACAGGTACAACGACACGAAAATTTCGAATCCTTTTGTATGAAGAACTATAAATTGTTTTAAAAATCTAAATATTTTTTAGAAGACTATACTTTAGAATTTGGAATCCATCCCACCTACATGTGTCCCAATATTTCACCGTTATTTGTTAAGGATTTATTTTTAATTTGAAGCAATTGCAATTCGAACCTTTCTTAAAACGCATTCCATGATATAAAAAACATGGTGATAACATGTTTCGCATTTAACTAGCCTGGTCATCGGCAAAATAATACATATGTGATTCATGTGAAACTGGTGTATGCATGAGTGAGAGAGAGAGAGAGAGAGAGTGAGTGAGTGAGTGAGTTACGGGTCTGCATCCGTCCACAAAAACGACCTTTGATCCCAATACCCAAAATCTATCTTTTCCTCTTTCAGGTGACAGTCAATAAAAAAAATTAAAGCCTTGAGGAATCAGACTTTACATTTTTAATCAAATGGAAATTAAATATAAAACAAAGGAGAGCTTTTAAACACATTGTAGCTAAATATTTTATCTAATCATGTGCAGAACCGACCTCTTGATATATACACAAACGTTACGACGTTAACTAAACACACAGCTGATTGTATAAATTCCCATAATTCGAAAATCACGGGACGGTTTGTTAAAGTGGTAAAGAGAGAAACAATGAGTCATTTTTGGGTTTCAGCAATTTGCGATAAAAAAAAAAAAAAAAAAAATACTCGGAACAGAGGTGGGAAATGTACTATCAGATCTTGCTAGTTATTGTTTACAATATATACATATATATATATATATATATATAAACAGTGTATATGTAGATATGTATGATTGTGTATATATATAAACTATGTATATAAAAAGTTTATATATAAATATGCATATACATATATGTGTGTGTATATGTATGTGTATATTATATATATATATATATATATATATATATATATATAAACGTGTGTGTGTGTGTATAATATATATAAACTGTTTATATGTGTGCATATAAATAAATAGTACCTATAATATATATATATATATATATATATATATATATATATATAAGTATATATAAACTGTATATGTGAGTGTCTGCATGTATATGTTTATGTGTGCATGTATGTATGTATGTATGTATGTGTACATATATAATTTATATATATTCATATATATAAATATATGGTATGTAAATATAAATATATATATTTTTTTTGTGTGTGTATGTGCATGTGTGTGTGTGTGTGTGTACATATATAAATATATATATATATATATATATATATATATATATATATATATATATAACGAGAGAGAGAGAGAGATGAGATGAGTTATATATAATATATATATAATATATATATAATATATATATAAATATATAATATATATAAATATATGATATATATGAATATATAATATATATAAATATATATAAATATATAATATATAATATATATAAATATATAATATATAATATATATATTATATATATTATATATATATTGTATATATAAATATAAATATATAATATATATTATATATATTATATAATATATATAATACATATATAATATATATATAAACTGTTTATATGTGTGCACATAAATAAGCAGTATCTACAATATATCTATATATATATATATATATATATATATAAGTATATATAAACTGTATATGTGAGTGTGTGCATGTATGTACGTATGAGGGGAGGGGGGAGTGTGACCCACGAGCCAGACTGTCTTTCTCAAGGCGGGATTCCACCAAGGCA
>NC_061857.1:3235259-3247759 GCF_019202785.1 Penaeus chinensis
TGTGTGACCAGTCTATTTCATCTTAACACTCTTCTCCTGACCTTCACCACCTGCAGACCTCCCCTTGGTTCCACGATCACCCTCCCAGCCTGGGATGCGTAGATGTACTTGTTGAATATGTAACTTCCCTCCCCTGCCACATGACTACTGGTCGCCTCGCATATCCTCTGGCCAGGAAGGGTGACGATGT
The DNA here is from genome assembly GCF_019202785.1 of Penaeus chinensis. Lineage (NCBI taxonomy): Eukaryota > Metazoa > Arthropoda > Malacostraca > Decapoda > Penaeidae > Penaeus > Penaeus chinensis. The sequence goes on from NC_061857.1 coordinate 3,235,450, forward strand.
GTCCATTTCCCTCCTTCATCTCCTGCAATAGAGTTGGATGTGGAGAACTAATATACTGATTGCATAAATGTATGGAATGAGTATAGGATTATAAACAACTACTAGCTTCCCACAAAAGAATCAGGAAGAATAGCAAGACTGTAAATGACAGAGAAGTGCACGCTTAAACATCAACAATTTTTTATCAGTAACAAAGTATTAAAATGTAACAGTACAAAAAAGGTAACAATGAAAACATGAAGAAAAAAAAATTAAGAATTATGTGGGGGGGCATAAATTATATATATGTAGATATATATGTAGATATATATATGTAGATATATATATGTAGATATATATATATGTACATATATATATATGTACATATATATATGTACATTTACATATGTACATTTACATATGTACATATATATATGTACATATATATATGTACATATATATGTACATATATATGTACATATATATATGTTAATAAATAAATAAACAAATATGGTTTACATGTACCTAATACCTTTCATTTAAACATTCAAGTAATGTTACTGACTTCCAAAACTCACACTAGTGTTTCCACAGTTGTAAGAAAAGGCAAGAAAAAACTCCTATGTGTATATATTCTGGCAACAAAGAACCGATTCCTCATGTTACATTCAGAATTCCTTGTCCCTCACAGCCGGGCATGCAGGATGAGGTCATGTCGCAATAGCATTTGTATGTAAACAGTGACATTTGTAGGCAACCATAAGATAATGGTTAGTAATTTTATGGCCTTCTATTGCTGTTATTAAAAGTATTTTGCATCCATCAGTTGCACGTAAGTTACTTATGCATTATGTTGGAGATACAAAACCTATGCAGCATGTAATATAAAGACACCAGTATGATAATAGAGTGAATGTTTACTTTTGAGCTGTTTGCAGTGAGGGTAATGAAGGCCTCAGAAGTTCCGAACGCATTCTCATTGTCCTGCTGGTCATGTAAAGTTGTCTGAATAAGCAGGACAAGGAGTTCCGAAAATTGCATCACTTGATTATAAACCATTAGAGGTGGAAACATGCTCTTTCTTGTCAGTATCTATATAGTAGTCTGTTTTGGCTTTGCCTTTACACCAACAGGCCTGGAGGCATTCTCATTTCTGCTAATATAATTGCTATTACTGACTTCCACAGGCTAGAACTCCAGGGTAATTTTCTGTAATAACATTGTATAACCAATCGCAACAACTTTGGTATCTCTGGTCTCTTCTCACTCTGTAGCGCACATAAATGAAAAAAATATTCCGTGTTCCCCCCCAAACCCACACAATCTTAGCACCAATTATATACATGTACGAAGATATCTATTCCTACAAAGACTGCTCTACGGTACAGTGTGTATCATTTATCGTAATAATGCTACATTAACATAACGTGGAGTTTGTTTGATTTCTTGGAGGTTTTCATTATCAAAAATCTAAAACGGAGTTCAGCTTCTCTTACCCTAGAGCTGTTCTCAGAAGCCGAAAACTCGCTATGTATTCCAGTAAAAAAAAAAACGAATTTCTCTTCTCGCTGTGTTTTCTCTCTCTTCTAGCAGTTTCTGGTTTCTCCGGTGAGCTAATTATTCTCTGGATTTTCACGAAAACATGGCACGATTTTCGCCGCAAACGTTTGTCTGTTTTGTTTTGATGAGCACGTGCTGCCGAACACCGCCTCAGTCCGGAAGCCTTCTCTCGGCTCGGACTTTGACTTACCTATGCATTCCTTTTTTTCAAAACGGGTTTTACTTTTACGTATGATCAGTTGAAGTGAATGTGTTTGGCATATAGAGAAAGAAAATTTAATATCATCATGTGTACTAGTTAGCGGTGATACATCGTACATGGCATTTATTCTCATTCATTGATCTTCGAATGATCTCTCTCTCTACAGACGCGCGCACAGAATCGGACACGTGAGCCCTCAGTGCCCTGGGAAGTTCATGAAGAGCAACATCTACGACCTTTTCTCCCTAAATAATACAGATCTCAAAACATGTTCTCCCGGCCTCGCATGTTCTTCAGGAGGTATTATTACGTGACTTGTAATGACCTGAGTTTTAAAAATATATATATTTTTAATACACCCTTGATTAGTTAGGGTCCTGCGCTATGTAGGAAATGTTGGTCAATATTTGTAATTTTTTCATACGAATTTAGTTGTAAATAAATTAATAAATATATATGTGTGTGTGTGTGTGTGTGTGTGTGTGTGTGTGTGTGTGTGTGTGTGTGTGTGTGTGTGTGTGTTTGTGTGTTTATGTGTGTGTGTGTGTTTGTGTGTTTGTGTGTGTTTGTGTTTGTGTTTGTGTGTTTGTGTGTGTGTGTGTGTGTGTGTGTGTGTGTGTGTGTTTGTGTGTGTGTTTGTGTGTGTTTGTGTTTGTGTGTGTGTGTGTGTGTGTGTGTGTTTGTGTGTGTGTGTGTGTGTGTGTGTGTGTGTGTGTGTGTGTGCTTATATATATTTGTGTGTGTCTGTGTGTATACATTTATATATTTGCGTGTGTGTGTGTGTGTGTATGCATATATATATATATATATATATATATATATATATATATATATATATATATATATATATATATATATATATACACACATATATGTGTATGTGTGTGTATATATGTATATATATATTATATGAGTTCTGTGCATTACTCATGTAAGTAAGTACACTGCATTTTTGTGTTTGTGAAAATGTGTAATTCCATGTATATTAACGATTGCCTTTATTTTTCTAGGCTGTGGTCAAGTACCGTGGGTTATCAGATGCATGATTTGGCAAGAAGACACATTAATCGTAGAGTCATTCAGTCACATGATGCCAGAAGCAGGTCCCCCTTACCTTTGAGGATAACATCAAGAAGACCCTGGAAAGGAATAGCCTGGTCTGGCCTGGGGTTCACGTGGGCCAAGTGCGAGGGGCTGGTGATGGAGGACATAAGCCAAGATGACACTACGCCTCTCAAACCACTTGAGGTAGGCTAAAGGATGGACGAAATGTAAATGTAAGAAGTGTATTTGAAGTTTGGATTTGAAGAAATGAAGTTTGCTTTATCAATTTTTCATTTGTATATACCTTTTTTTTTTTTTTTTTTTTTTAATCACAGACATTTATATAAGGAGGAGCGAATCATATCATATAGACCTCAGCTTATATTGGAATTGCTTCTTGCTGCAGATGAATGAAGCAGCGGCTCTCACTCACACATCACTTCTGAGACAAGCTAGTGGAGTCATGGCTGATGCGTCAATGCAGCTTCTTCATCGCACATTACGAGCCATTCTTGATTTCTCCTCCGAGTACAGGTGTGAGTTGCGATGTGACAGCATAGTGTTGTTAAGGCACGAAAGATAAATTTTCAGGAGTAGATGTATCTATAATTATCTGCAGGATATTTAGATCAATATTGATATTTCTGGTGCATAAGTAATGTTAATGAGTTTTGCTTCTCTCTCTGCCCTGCCTTCCTTCCCTTCCCAGCCTGCCTTCCTCCTCCTGCCATTTGATGGAATTTAAAATGGACCTTTTTTTTCTGTCTAAAGATAAGCTGCTGCTGCTGCTTTTTTTTTAAGAATCAGAAGCAGAATAATAAGTTTCTCTTTAATCCATTCATATTACTAGAAGAGCATCAGGATTAAAGATATCCTTGCATTACTTACTCCTTGAACTGTGTTTTATGAGCACTATCTGTAAAGAACGTTTATGTCTTGCTGGATTATGTGTAAGAGTTGTATTCTGATGTTCACTTCCTCTCAACAGAAAACAGCTAAATGAACTAATTAGTCTTCTAGAATACTGCACAGCTACTTTGAGAAACCCAATACAACATGATGAGTTCTGGGACCTGCTTGTGGCTGGGAGGTCTGAAATGGACTCACTAAAACAACAACTCAAGGTTTGTGGAGTTAGATCCAGATATCAGTGGTTCTTTCTTACATATATTTTATATATATATTTGTGTGTGTGTGTGTGTGTGTGTGTGTGTGTGTGTGTGTGTGTGTGTGTGTGTGTGTGTGTGTGTGTGTGTAGATAGATAGATAGATAGATAGATGTGTATGTATATAGATAGATAGATAGACAGACACACACACAATGAGTTTTTCCTGTAACAGACAGCATTTCAACTTAATTACTATATGAACACTTTTTCTTAAAGGAGAGCAGTACTCCATATCCTTAATGTCATCTTGATGCTTTGCAAATATTAGGTCAAACATAGACGGTCTAGCTAGCCCTCTTATCCTGGTATGATCTGTTACTTCTAGTAATTTTGCATTCCACGAATCTGGCTTGAGCTCTGGGATGGAAACTTTCCCCGTCAGTTTTGCTATTAAAATCCCGTTACAAGATTTTTTTTTTTTCTTTTTTTTTTCTTTTTCATTTGTTTCCAAAAATTGTAGTACTTCTTCCAGGCTCTTTCATGTTTCCTGAATAAGTTTTTGGTAATTTTCTTGTGACCACGCCGATGTATGAGGTGGCACGTACCCTGTGGCTATTATTATATTTACTCTGTTTGTTTCTGCCTTAATTGCCTTTAGTTCTACTTTGGGGTCTTGCTGAATATCTATTTCCTTTATAATAATTCCTTTCATTGTGAATATTGCCCCCCCCCCCCTCCATTTCCAGTCCTAGTGTCACATTGTTTATGGAAGAATTCAGTTTGGATTCAGTGATGCATATTGCATCTGGTTTATTACTTTCAAGAATTGTATATGGTTCTAGTAGCTTTTAACATAAACCATCTATATTTGTATAAACTACTTTATATAATCTAAATGTGTGTGTGTGTGTGTGTGTGTGTGTGTGTGTGTGTGTGTGTGTGTGTGTGTGTGTGTGTGTGTGTATGTGTGTGTGTGTGTGTATGTGTATGTGTATGTATGTATATATATATATGTAAGTATGTATGTATAGACACACTTATAGGGTATTTCAGTATGTTTCTTGAAGCATTGCATTCTTTTCTGTAAGCATCAGTCATTCCTTTAGTGAAATACAATTGAAATAGAGATTGAATTCACTAAATATTAACCTTCATTTGCACCTATTCTTTTCACAGGACCTCAGTATCCTCATGTCATATGCTTATGCTGGTCTAGAAAGTGCTGCAATGGCTGCTTTTATAAATGGGATTGAGTGCACAGCATCATCAGCCCAACAAGCCATAGACAGTGCCAAAGTAGAGGTAAGTCATTTTCAGAAGCTAAAAAATGCATGACTTATTTTAGTTAGCATATTTAGCATTTGTGTGTTTCTCACTTCTTGTTTTATTATATGCAATGTATTATAAGGATTGGTATAAATATTTCTAAATGCTATTGTAAGTGAAACCTTTGAGTATGAGCAACCCCAGAATCAACAGGTCAGTGAAGAAGCTGCCCATGATGGCATGTTATTTAGATACATATTCTGAGTTTGCTTTAGATTAGTAAATCTAAAAAGAACTGGACATTTACCATAGGAGCAGGATATTGTTATTATTAGTGAAAGCATTTTTCTGTATGGGTTTAAATATTTGTTACATAGTATTATATATGGATTTATATATATTTCTCTTTCTCATACCACATTGAAACCTTTTATTTTATTGACTAAATAGGTTGCTTTTCCCATCACCACCTAGGAAAAAGTTAAACAAAGTATTCATAATGTTTTATCATAGAGTTGTCATCATAGGTGTTACCAGAGGAAATCTGATGTACCTCTCTGTCTTTCAGTTGGAGACCAATGCTGCAGAGAATCTGGCTTTAGAAATGCAGTATAACAATGCCTATGCACAGTATATTGAGGCTTCACAGAAAATGCTTGAAGAGATGGAAGCAGCCCAGGAAGAGGAAGGTTCTGTTAAGGATGAGGAAAAAGCGAATGAAAATGAGGAGAGATGACAAGCAGAAGACAGAAGTTCTAGTTAGGTTTCAGCAATTTAAAATCACTGAGGATTGAAGTTTAAGTTTAGACATCTCAACGTCTTGGTGGCAAATATTGTAGACTTTACCACAGGTAGAATATGTATAAAATAAAGCTCTAAGTTTCTGTGTTTTCTGTTGATCTGAAGTACATTACTTCCATTTAGATAAAATGAAAAATATAAGATGAAATCAGTTTGTTTGTACAAAGTATAAAAGAATTAATTTTATGGGATATTTTCTGATTAGAATTTTAACATTTGCCTAATCTAACATGAAAAATGTAGGAATCACCAAAAGTAAAAGCGTTATTAAAGATCAGATAGAAGCCAAGTTCAAAAAAAAGTATTTATTAGCTGCAAGTGCAAACTAGGAGTACTTGCTGCCTGAGGCTACTTGAGGCTCTTTAAATACATGTACAGACATTGATCATATTTTGTTTCAACTATTTCCACCTCTACAAATCTTTTGAATTTTAAGCGGGATTGATTTTTTTTGATTCCCTCTACAATTCCTTACTCTAGCAGCACCCTCATATTCCAACAATGTCTCTAAAACAAGTAGGCAAAGTTTCCTTCCACAGCCATTCCTTGTGACAGTTACACCTGAGTCCCAAACTCATGCATTATCCCTGACCTCACTTGCATACTCTGGCGCGAGATGTTGCAATTGTCGCTTGGAGGAGGTTACTTCTGTGGCTGGGCACCACGGCAGGTAAGGGCTAAGCTCAGCCGAGTCAGTAGCAGCTGACACACGTTAGTGAGTCGGCATTAGTTGGCACAGGCCAGGCTCCCCTCAGGGGCATAGCCCGGGCGAGGCTCAGCTTTGCATATCGGACTTATCCTTATCACTTGGATACCTATTCCTACCCAGCCTCACTTCTCCTTTAATATTTGTACTGGAACTGTTTTCATCTCCCCACCCCCCCGATCCTTCGACCGTTGTTGTCGTGGGGGGGCTTAGGAGACGAAGACTGAGACCCAATGATGGGGAACTCCTCAACCTTGGGACTCAGCCATCGACTCAACTAATTTTGCATGGTCTTTTTACCCGCTCATACTTTTCGTTTCAGTTTCCTCACCAATCCCTTCTACTATCCACCTCCTAAGGTGTGAGAGCCGTGCTGAAAGGATGAAAGGCTGACTTTATGTCAGTCCTGAACGGCCTGAGGGAACCATGGGCACGGTATTCCCCTGCCATACCTGGCCCTTACCCCTCAAGGGGACCCTGAGGGGTGGACTATTTTTTTCCCCAACATACTCCAGGCTTATCATGGCCAATAATGAAGACGTAACCCCACTCTTAGGGGCAATGAGGCTTGCCCCTTTATCAAATAGCCCCAACCCCAGCTCTCCTTTGACCACGGCTCCGAACACTGCAACAACTACCCCCTCATCAATGCATACTAGTACAGTATCAACCCTAATCTTAGGAGGCGGAGACTGGGACCCAATGCTGGGGAACTCCCCGACCTTGGGACTCAGCCCTCTACTCAACAAATTTTGCATGGTCTTTTTTTTCCCCTCCTACTTTTTCGTTTCTGTCCCTTCACCAACCCCTTCTACTATCCACTTCCTAAGGTGTGAGAGCCGTGCTGAAAGGATGAAAGGCTGACTTTGTGCCAGTCCTGAACGGCCTGAGGGAGCCATGGGCACGGTATTCCCCTGCTTTAGTTGTCTAGCCCTTACCCCTCAAGTGACCCTGAGGGGTGGACCATTTCTCTCCCCAACATACTCCAGGCTTATCATGGCCAACAATGAATAACCATTAACCATTAGCCATACCATTATTAGAGGCAATTGCTTCTTCATCAAATAGCTCCACCAATTCAAACTCGCCCGATTCCCTGACCCCAGGCTCTCCTTTGACCACGGCTCTGAACACTACAACTAATACCCCCTCCTCAATGCCGACTAGTACAGTATCCACCCTAATCAACACCCCAGGAAACATTTCTACTCCCAACATGCTCAACTTCAACAACTATACCCCCACAACCTTCTTCATCAACTACCCCATCCTCCCTTATTACTACCTTACAACCTTATTGTCCACCTCCTCATAATACTACCTCCCTGAACACTACTCCCTCTTCCATATGCCCCCGTCCTTCCATTACCCCCATCTCTACAAAATTCTTAAATAATCTATTTAGCCCAGCCAAATGGGACCGATTTTCGTGATCCCTCCCACAACTTCTCACACTTTCTGCTTTGACAACCTGTTTTCATTCCTCAAATGCATATACATCCTTCACTTGATCTAACCCCTATACATTACCTTACCCAACTTTAACCCATTTACTCGTCAATTCCTTTGCCCAACTTTGACAACTAATCACTAAATCAACCACCCTTCACTACCATTTACTATAGTGCTACATGACCTTAGATGTCTAGCACATCTATTTTGCTTTTAACCATTAACCATCAACCCTAATCAACAACCAACCCCCAGGAGACATTTCTACTCTCCCAACATGCTCAACTTCAACACCTTTACTCCCACAACCTTCTTCATCAACCACTCCATCTCCCCTTATTACTACCTTACAACCTTATTGCCCACCTCCCCATAACACTACCCCCCTCAACACTACTCCCTCCTCTACACGTCCCCGCACTTCTACTACCCCCACCTCTACAAGAATCCTAAATACTCTATTTAGCCCAGCCAAATGGGACCGATTTTTCGTGATCCCTCCCACAACTCTAAAAACACCCTCCTCTTCCAACAGTGCCTCCAAAAACAAGTAGGCAAAGTCTCTTTCCGTAGCCGACCCGACCACTCCCGTCTCGTCACAGTGACAACTGAAAACGAAGCTATAGCATTAATAAAACTAACTGATCTATGTGGTAATCCCATCCCTACAGAACCTCATCCAACCCTCAATACTTGCACCAGAACTGTCTCCATCTCCCCAACAGTTTGCCCAATCTATGACAAAGAATGGTCAGATTGTGGAGAGGACTTACTCGCCTGTCTCACAGACTATGATGCAACATATGTGCAATGCTACTCCATTCCTCCCAGAGGAAATCGTAAGAAATCCATTAACATTGCCAAAATTACTTTCCGTAGACATGACCTTCCCTTTAATGTTTACATAGGTGGGGAATCCCTACCTGTCCGACCATATCAACTTCCTCCTCGTCAGTGCCAAAATTGTTAGCGTTTAGGACACCCAGCCAAACACTGTCATTCCGCAGCCAGATGCCCGTTATGTGCCCAACCTGGCCATACTCGATCAAACTGCTCTGCACAGTCACGCACATGTGCCAACTGTGGTGGCCCCCATAATGTATTTTATAGAGGCTGCCCCACGTGCTTCCAGACAGGACGTCGACAAGGCTTTTCTCTTACCCCCTACTCCAGTAATGTCGCTCACTCTGTCAATTCCCATACCTCCCAAGCTCCTACACCCTCTCCTAAACCCAACCCCCCTCCATCTAAATTCCCCTCTTCTACCTCCTACCTTCCCCAATCAAACTCTTTTGCCATCCTTAACCCAGACACTCCAATCTCTACTCAATCAAATACTTTTGCTATCCTAAATCCAGACACCCCAATCTCTACTACAGCCCCAACACCTTCCCCTCTCCCTCCCCGCACTACCCGCAGCAGACAGAATAAACGTTCCACCCCCTCTTCCCCCTACCTCACAATCACCTCCACCTTCCTTTGCCCCTATTTATCAGACACCAGACTTATCTTCCCCCCCTCACAAGAAAACCTTTATCTCACAAAACTCCCCAACCAACTCCACTACATAAACTCTTGAGGATATCCAGAACTACATAATCGAGTCCCAAACTAATACTCATCGACCTTCAAATTCTACAACTCCCGCTCCCTCCACAATCCTCCTACCCCATCCCAACAAAACCCATTCCCCCTGACTCCAGCCCCACCTATATTAACCCTCCCACTATCCCCTCTATCCCTTCCACTCCCTCCTGGATACACACGTGAAACCCTCATGTCACAAGTACCCTCTTCCCCAGAACCTCTACCTCCCGACACCCCTCCTGATACAACACCACCTCCCCAACCTCATTCTTTATCGCACCCTCTAGCACCTTCCCCTTCAAATTCTCCAACACACACTGCAATCTTTGCCAGTAAATCAACGAAAGTATAACTATCCTTCACTGGAACATTCGCGGTTTCCTCTTTCAGTCCCACATATTCCATTGTCATGCCCACGTCCTCCCTACATAGACATCCCAACTTATCAGACATCCTTACAGAATCTCACACTTTCTGCTTTGACAACCTGCTTTCCTTCCTCAAACGCATATATATCCTTCACTTGATCTAACCCCTTTACATTACCTCATCCGACCCTAACCCATTCACTCACCAACTCCTTAACCCAGCTTTAACAACTAATCACTAACCCAACCATCCTTCACAAACATTAACTATAGTGCTATATGACCTTAGATGTCTAGCACATTTATTTTGCTTTTAACCATTAACCATAGTGCTATATGACCTTTGATGTTTAGCACATTTATTTACCTTTAAACCATTAACACCATCACTGTACATTGTGGACAATTAGTAAAAAATTCCAGTCTTTCACTAAACAATGCATGCCTTTAAAAATATATATATTAATTTGTAAATGCAGTAAACAAACAAATTTATTTTTAAAAGCATACATGGTGACCGAATATTTATTAAAAGAAAAAAAACAAATAGAACGTTCTGTCAGATCCTTGTCTCGATGTGACTAGAATGTGTGTGTGTCTGTCTGTCTGTCTGTCTGTCTGTTTGTGTGTGTGTGTGTGTGTGTGAGAGAGTGTGTGTGAGAGTGTGAGTGTGAGTGTGAGTGTGAGTGTGAGTGTGTGTGGGGGGGGGGGTGCATAAGAGAGAGGGAGAGAGGACGAAAACTGAGAGACCCAGCAAGTAAGGCAGGCTTTGGGTCCTGTTGGCAGGAACGCAGGTTGGAAGTCAGGGTTACTCGTCTCACCTGCGTCCCGGTGGGCGCCAACCAATTGTGGCTTGTGGGACAAAGGGATCCCCTCAGGCTGACGTAGGGCCCTACAGGCCGCCGCCCCCTTTTATATGGAGCAATCTCGGTGGGAGAGGCAGAGCTAGCATCCTCTTAGAGCAACCGTCCGAGGTTCAGCCACAGGCGGACAGCCAGGGTTTGGGGCTTAGAACATCCACTCTGACAAGATAATCGACTACTCCTACTCGAGGAAGCCGAGAATTGAGAATTGTGGTGGCTGCCTTCTCGGGGGTGACAATACTTGGCAGCGACACGTTTAGTGAATACTGCTACACCTATTACTGGCGAGCTGGAACGATGGCCACCATTTCCAGGGGATAACCATAGCCATCTCCAGCCGATTTCAGCCTTCAGCTGTGGAGGTTATTCCAGGTCATGAGTGCATAATGAGACAGACTGAAGCATATATTTGACTTCATGTCTCCCATTGCTGTATGATCCAGCTTGTGTTTACATACTTGATGTGAAAGAGGTGTTCTACATCAAACTCGCATCTGTGACAAACAATCGTGCCCGGTAGACTTCGATCGTGATCGGTTGTGATCGAGTTGGCTATGAGATGTCTGTTGGCCCCCATGCCTCGGGAGCTGATTTCAGCCATGAGAATAGCCACCTACTCTGGGACATTTCTGGGTTCCAGAGATTGAGGATTTCTAGCTCCTAAGTATCAACACTCCTATCTGGATCACTGGACATGGAACAGAGATGTGGTCAAAGAGATCAACCACATCCTTGATGATCCAGTACTACAGATTTATTGGAAAGTCGAGTTCTGTGGTACTGATCATAGTACCACTGATCAAAACCCCCTGTCTGTCCAGTGCCCACCTCAGGGTGTTCCACTTGGACAGCTTGATGGAGACGGAGTGTACCTGGAGGTTTGCCGAGGCTATCTCTGACCAATTCGCAATGGAATCTCTTCAATCGCAAAACGTTGGCGAATGCCCGAGAGCAATGCAGAATTCCATTTCGTAGGAGACACTGAAATACATAGATGCATGTCGCGTGGCTTGAAACGTTGGGCTGAACATTTTGAGCTGCTGTATCCGGCTGACCTCCAGCAGTCACGTTGGACGTTCGTGGTGTAGCAATCCCCTGTGTCAGATCCAGGTTAGGGAGGCGATCGCGGTATCCCTGCCAAACTGCTAACGGCTGGTGGTGAACCTGTGCCGCAGGGTCTGCGTGCAGTCCTAGCTGCCCTTTGGCATTCCGGTACCCCTCCCCCTGACCTGCTGAGGGGCGTGGAAGGGGAAAGGGGATTGATGGGACTGCAGCAATCATGCCGTGGCCCCCGAATCCACTTCAGTATCAAAACATATTATGCTAAGTTAATGTATGTTTATTTTTTCTCATTAATTATAGTGTAACTTCAG
>NC_061857.1:3252759-3260259 GCF_019202785.1 Penaeus chinensis
AATTTATTCAGAACGAGAACACCTTAGCCAAAAAAAAAAAGATCTGATTGACTGCTCCTTAACAGACGTGTCCCCGACGCCCACGGGACCAACGCTGATAGATGATGAAAGGTAAAAAGTTCCATATAGGTGTAAGAGGTCTATATAGGTGAGAAATGCTTAGTAAGCATCTTTCATTATCTCACTACTGCCCTCGAGTTGAGATAGACTCCAGATTGTCCCTATCACGAGGTAATATATTCCTTAACCTCGGAAACGCGGACTAGTTCGACCAGAAAGAGGTGGAACACGTTTAAAGGGATAATACACCTTGAGGATAATTCCCTCCGGCGGATAAATCCTTTCGTGTCTTTGTAATGTCACGTCTTGGCCTTGCCCTTGCCACAGGAGGCTGCAGATTAGGGAGACCTTTCGGTGTCAACTGCTGGCATTTCCTCTCTCGCTGTTCGTGTCGGTGTGTGTGTGTGTGTGTGTGTATGTGTGTGTGTGTGTGTGTGTGTCTGTGTGTGTGTGTGTGTGTGTGTGTGTGTGTGTGTGTGTGTGTGTGTGTGTGTGCGTGTGTGTGTGTGGGGATGCATAAGAGAGAGGGAGAGAGGACGAAAACAGAGAGAGGGGGGAAGACAAGAGTGAAAATGAATGATGGAGGAGGGATGAGGTAGAGGTATTGACAGAGAAAGAGAGAACGAGCTGGAGAAAGAGACAGATGGATAAATAGATACACACACACACAGCACGGAGAGAGGACGAGAGAGAAGAGAAAGGAGATTTGTTCGATATCTAGTCCCGTTTCATTATTCCATCCCATCTATATGCTTGGCCATATCAGTTTACAACCTTCCTACCCTTTTATCATTCTAAGCGATCACTCTCCCCTTCAGACCCTATTTCCCAGACCGACTCCGCTAGCAACAACACTGCGTCCACTTTCGGGAAAGAAAAGGAAACTGGCCACTTAATGTAGAGTATTCTGATTCACCGTCTCTCTTTCTTCAAATCAGCTGACATTTAATAATTTAACTTCCAGGGCATTCTGTCCAATTTTACGTGCCTTGCTACTTATCCTTCGCAGGCTACCTTTTCATTTCATATATACAATGTTTTATACCTTATTATTAAGACAGCAATGTCAGTGTGCTAAAATTAGTCTCATTTCCTGTACATCTTCATATGCATTCATGGGTGTACTTATGTTTCTCACTGAAGCCAGGGATCTTCTGCTTATGTCATGCTTGTGACCTTATTCAGCATAAAACTGCTTCAGTTTACACCATCATGCTAGGAAAGGCCCTTGAAATGCACGTCCCACCCAGCACCCACCGAAAGATCCTGGATCTACCTTTGAATATATATCACGGAAATAAATCACACGAACCGTAAAGAACTACATCATACAAATAATAAAAAAAAAACTGATCATATAAGCCCGAAAACTACATGACGAACCAAATCTGATCAAACCATCGCCATCAATCACAAATACAACCCACACACACGCCGCAGAATTCCCCTTCCGTGCACTAAGCTTTGCCGAAACGCCGCCAGAGTGAGGTGGGACTACGTGAGCATCCACCGGGGCGACGGCCTCCCCGGCTTCGAGAGGTTCTTCAGCCAGGGAGCCGCCGCGGAATACGTCAACCCTGTCTTCCCCACCAACTCGTTCCCCAACTGGCACACGATCGTCACTGGTAAGGAACTGCTGGAGGCTTTTTTTTTTTTTACTTTTTTCTTTCTTGCTTCTCTTTCTCTCTTTCTTTCTTTCTTCTCTTTCTTTTCTTTCTCTCTTTCTTTCTTTCTTCTCTTTCTATGTTCTCTCTCTCTCTCTATGTTCTCTCTCTCTCTCTCTCTCTCTCTCTCTCTCTCTCTCTCTCTCTCTCTCTCTCTCTCTCTCTCTCTCTCTCTCTCTCTCTCTCTATCCCTCTCTCTCTCTCTTTATCCCTCTCTCTCTCTCTCTCTCTCTCTCTCTCTCTCTCTCTCTCTCTCTCTCTCTCTCTCTCTCTCTCTCTCTCTCTCTCTCTCTCTCTCTATCCCTCTCTCTCTCTCTTTATCCCTCCCTCTCTCTCTCTCTCTCTCTCTCTCTCTCTCTCTCTCTCTCTCTCTCTCTCTCTCTCTCTCTCTCTCTCTCTCTCTCTCTCTCTCTCTCTCATTTGGCACTTCGCTTCAGATCCTCGAGCATAAATATCTGCTCTACGCGCAGGTCTTTACCCGGAGAGCCACGGGATCATTGGGAATTACATCTACGACCTGGAGGCGTCGAAGGTCTTTTCCTTATACGACCTCGAGGGCGTGAAGGACCCCGCCTGGTGGAGCGACGCCGAGCCCTTCTGGATCACGGCGACGAAGAGCAGCCTCCAGACCGCCCTCTTCCAATGGTCCAGGTGGCGCTTCTGATTTGCCATTTTTGAATATTTTCTACCTATTTCTTTTTAATTCTTATTAGCTCGTGTTTTTTTTTTTTTTCTTTCCTCTTTCCTAATCCTAACCTTTCTAGTATAGTCATTTTATTTCTTTATATCCGATGGATACCACTCTTTTTAACCCTAACACGTGGTGTATGTATACGTTACTGTAATCGGATTTCCTTCTACTATAAAGATATTCTTTCTTTATATATGTTGAGAATTACTGTTTTCTCTTCTTTTCTTATTCGTCAACAGCAAACAAAATACAATTTCTTTAATTTTTCGATGCATATATTGCATTTTTCGAAGAGCACCACGAGCAGTTCACCCTTTGACCGACAGGTGCGACGTCCCTTGGGATGGCGACGTCCTACCAAGGCACTGCGACCCCTTCAGGTTTACTGCCCCCAACACAGACAACATGGTCCGGAACTTCCGCCAGGCAGTGGACATGATCCAGAACCAGGGCTATTCGCTCGCGATGGTCAGTCCTTCGTATCTCGTGGCTTCCACTTCAACGAAAAAAGAAACAAATACATAAATAAATGCAATGAAATAGATAACCCAAAAATAACCCGTCAACTTCTCCCCAGGTCTACGACGGCATCATAGACACCCAGGGCCACTACTTCGGTCCTGTGTCGTCGGAGGTCGCCGCTGCAGTCAGGGCAACGGACACCGCTCTACTGCAACTCTGGAAGGACCTTTCCGATCGAAACATGATTGACAAAGTTAGCTTGTAGTTGTTCTTAGCGGGTTGTTTTAGTTCATTTAGCTTTCTAATACTTTTTCGCGTTTTCTTTTATTGTGTTAATTGTATTGTCGTTATTGTTAATGCCGTTGTTGTCATTATTGTTGTTATACTCATGTCTGATTAACAACAGTAGAAGTAATCGTATAATAATAATAGCAATAACAATAATGATGATAATAATAATAATAATAATAATAATAATGATAATTATTATTATTATTATTATTATTATTATTATCATTATCATTATTCCTGTTACTATCATTATCATTATTATTATTATTATATTATTATTGTTATTATTATTATTATTATTATTACCATTATATTAGCGTGTTTACCATTATCATTATCATCATTATCAACATCATCTTCATTATAATAATCATCATCACCAGTTTCGTCATCCTTATCATTAGCGTTATCGACATCATCATCGTCATCGACAAAGTCATCTACGTCTTCGTCATTGTCATCGTCATCGTCATCGTTATCATCATGATCTCCCTCCTCCTCCTCCTCATCATCATCATCATCATCATCATCATCATCATCATCATCATCATCATCATCATCATCATCATCATCATCATCATCATCATCATCTTCATCACCATTTTCATCATCATCATCATCATCATCATCATCACCATCTTCATCACCATCATCCCCATACTCACCATCACCATCAATATACAGCATTACACTCCCAAAAACCTATTTTGTATTCCCTACACTCCTAGAGGCTGAACACGCACACGGGACCCAGCCGCACACAGTTCAAACAAAACAAGGACAATTCCAGGTTAACGTGGTGTTAGTCAGCGATCACGGAATGGCTTGGACGGGGCAGCAAAGGGTACAAGAGCTGGATGTGATGACCTGTCCTGGATGAGTCTCAGGTGGAGAGAGTGGTTGAGTATGGGGGCTACATCAGCATCCAACCACGAGCTGGCTATGCTGCGGAGGTAATATATATATGTGTGTCCTTTTTTTGAGGTCAATACGTTTATTCGTTTGTTTTTGTGTAGTGATACTTCTGATAAAGGTGGGGAATTCATTTGTTTTTTTTTTTATTGTTATTTGCAATGAATATAATTAATATCATTGTTTTTTATCATTATTAGTTGTAATGTTGCCATTGTAATTATTGAATTATTGAATTTTGTAATATTGTTGATATTTCCGTGATTGTTATTATCACTTTACAAATATAATTTATCATTATGACTGTCATTGTTGATGTTAACAATTATTGCAAACATCGTTACTGTGATTGCCATTAATAACAATTACAGTATATTAATAATAATTATAGTATGTATAAGTAACAGCACTATCATCGTTAGTATATAATTATTATCATCAGGAAACTACTAAGCTAATTACATATCCATTACATAAGATATCTCTTAACACAAAGAAACCGTTGTCATTATAAATGCTCCAACCGAGTCCTGAACACGACGATCATTCACAGGCAGTAGGAGTGGATAGCTGGTGTTCGGGCTGCTGTGTGTGTGTGTGTGTGCGTGTGTGTGTGTGTGTGTGTGTGTGTGTGTGTGTGTGTGTGTGTGTGTGTGTGTGTGTGTGTGTGTGTGTGTGTGTGTGTGTAATTAGATAGATAGATAGATAGGCTAAACATTTAAGGTAAATTCTTTGATATTTAAAAATACTTCTTTACACCAAGTAAGTATGTATATTGACACAATACGAACATTTTGCCTTCATCTATAGAACTTTAGTCCCAGCTCCCAACCAGGGTGCCCTTGCGAAATGGCCGACTGCCGCCTTATTTAGGACCCTTCATTTCAGAGAATCCCTTGCTGTCTGTTCCGCTTTCATGAGGCAATTTTATACGCAGTGAGTGAGTGCTGCATTGTGCATGATTATTGTTAGGATTATGTTATGCATTGTTAGGATTATGAAGTACGAAATATTTAGATTATATTTATATTCGTAGTGCGAAGAGCATGTAGTTGTCTTTCCAAATACAGCCTCAAGCGGAGTGTTTGATAAACGGCACTTTTGAAATTACCTATTCGTTTCCACACCCGTAGACTCTGAAATTGTGTCCTTTTTCTTAATGAACAGGTGACGGAGAGCTTGCGCAGGTGTCCGACCGTGGGCGAAAACGTGAACGTGTTCCTCAAGGAAGATGTGCCTGAAGCTTTCCACTACAGGGCACATCGCCTCATACTGGAAATTGTCGTTATTGCGAAGGAGGGTAAGCGATGAGCAAATTACTGTGTGATTGAAGGTCCAAATATGATGTATCGTCCGTATTTATAGTCTTTGCGTTTCGAGTAAGATAGTGTCAAATCCGGTTATCGGAATGTCAAACGTTATTTGCAGCTGTCGGGAAAAAATCCGGGTTACCAACATGAGCAAATTCTATATTCCATTATGATCAACTCGGCCAGGATTGCATATTCCTTATTTTCAGACTCGCGACAACTCTCGTGCCTCAGTATGTTTACTCATCCACCCTTAATCTAATTGAATTATGCCGATATGCTTCATTGGAAAGGCTGGAGGGATGTCAAAATTTCACCGCCAGCGGTTGGTTACAAACTTAAAGTCGCCGTGAATAGATAGATTAATATATATATATATATATATATATATATATTATATATATATATGGTATAAAAACCCACAATGTAAAACTAGATTTATTGTTGTTACATTGTGGGTTTTTATACCATAGTATCAACACGGTAGAGTGTTTTCTCCTTTCATATATATATATATATATATATATATATATATACATATATATATATACTATATATAAGTATTTATTTAAATATACATACATGTATATATTGCATAGGCCTATATTCATACACAGGCCTACACATACACGACCCACTCAGCACCGCTGTGGGTCCGAGTGTGCAGGTTGAGGCGAGCATTCTCAATTCCCTTTTCATTTCACTGCCAGGCCAATACAAATATCATTCACTTTACTAAGAGGTTTATTAAAGAACTAGAAACAAAGGCACATCAAAGGACGACGGAACACGGGGTAAAATGGCAGTTAATCACAGCAGGCAGGAAAACGAAATCTAAGAAAGGGAAACGAGACCCCCCCCTCCCTCTACAACTCGAAACTTCCTGCGAAACAGACATACACGTACATGAGCACGTACAAATCTGGACATACATATAGGCTTATATGAGGAAAATAAATGTTCTTATAATTGCTGGAATGAGAATCATTGATACGGGTTAATTATTGTAATTTCTGAATTCAGACCTCCCGAAACCTTCCCCGAATAATGTACTATTAGGGAAAGATAGTCGGAAGCTTTTAGAATACCAGGTTGTTATTAACAGACCCGAACGTTGGGTCGAAGCTACTGAGAATACGACTGCGAATTGGTTCCTGATTTCCTTAGGTTGGCTAACTTTCTACGAAAAGGATTAATCATAGAACTAATGGGACATGTATAAAGCGCGATTACTGATAAAACGTTCTATAAAGAGGATGATCGATAAGTAAGACATGAATATGTTAAGAGCTGTATATTCTAGACAGCATTCTTCGTTTGTACCTTTACTTACTTAAGTCTCTGATAATGAATATGAATGAATGCAGACTAATTTGAAAACTGAACAGCACTCTCCGCTCCACCTTTCCAAGGGTACATGATCCGGCCGCCCCAGACCGCCTACTCAGTGCCCGAGAGCGTGGGTTCCTACGAAGGGAATCACGGCTTCGACAACACCAATGGCCGCAACCCTGACATGCGCGCTGTCCTCTACGCTGTCGGTCCATGTAAGGAAAACCATCATTTTGGTCATATTTCTTGCTTTAGTCTATTACTTCCTTCCGCATGCGTATTTTATATCATAAAAATCTTACTTTATTATTACATGCATGGATAAAATTCGTTTATGAAATACTAAAACAAAAGTGACAGACGCTTCGACACAAAACCCTCCACAGACTTTGCCCAGGGAGTCCGAGCCGGCGTAGTGGAGCAGGTCGACGTGTACAACCTGCTGTGCCGAAGCCTCCACCTCCAGTGCCACGCCAACAACGGCACCTTGGCCCACGTGGAGCCGTTCTTCCGACCTGGAGTCCCCCTGGAGACTGGCACTTCCTTCAGGCACGGGGTACCTCTGGGCGCTCTGATGTTCGCTGTTTCCGCGCTGCTCTTCCTTTGACTGGGGCCTGCCATATTTCGTGGCATCAGTGCAATATACACTTTCATCTTCATTAGACGACTTTACGACATGATTTTCTTTTCTTTCGTCACTTTTACGACATAATCTTACCTTCTCGAGACCCTCTTCCCACTTGGTTACCTTGCGTCTCTTCCCTCTTCTCTTGACCGG
>NC_061857.1:3267759-3275259 GCF_019202785.1 Penaeus chinensis
GCCGTGCGCGTGCAGGGTCAAGTTTCCAGCCTCTAGCCACTCACGTGCGGAGTCCCCCAGGGAACAAGAATGGCCGCCCTGTGCTATTTCGTCAAGATTAACGACGGCCCCTGAACACCGAACATCGTTGGAAATGACTCGACCATCGCCGCTGCCATTGACAGTTCTTGCCCTGACCACTTCGCTATCCAGCGCACCTTCGACAACCTCCTCGTCTGGACCACCGCAAACCACGTTGTTGTCAACCACCAGAAGTCGGTTGTGATACAGTTAGACTTCTCCACCAACCCCGCGCCCATCCTCATGCTGGACAACCACCCGCTCGATGTAGTCCGCTCCAGCCAACAAATTGGTGCCCATCAGGGCCGCATTGACCACGTCAGAAACTTCGTAAGGTCTGCCTCATACAGGCTTCACATGCTGTGTCGCCTCAAGTCCTTTGGCGTCCCACTTCCAGAGCTTTAAAATATCTACACACTATTCCTTGCCCAAATTGACCGACGCCTCGTCCCCCTCCCTCATCGCCAACTGAAGCTGCTGTGCCATCCACGCCACCGCTGCCCCACGACGCGCCGCCGACTCGCCAAGCCCTACGCTCAGCCAACAAATTGGTGCCCATCAGGGCCGCATTGACCACTACCATCGCAGCACAATGCCCACTCTAGTCCGACTCATCAACGAGCACTAGACAATGGACAGACCCCCCCCCCCCCCCCCCCGGCCCCACACAGCTCTCCTACGAGCACTAGTCCACAAATACTAATCCAGCTCCTAGTAGACCTTAGTTACAAAAATGGGCATGTCAAATTTCCAAAACATTGTAACATGCCCAGTATACAAAATTATTAAACGTCTAAACGTTTCCACAAGTGAATAAATATTTCAATTTTCAGTTTAATTACAAAAAGAATATCTAGTTTTACGCTGTGTTTTTTCTTTTTTTTTAACAGGAATATCTTTATTTGTAAGATCACTGCATAACCGGCATTAACACCAGCCGTTATCTTCTGGCTATATTGTAATATACTTGCAGAGGGGAAGGGTATATTCTGACCTAGGGGGTTATCTTTTAGAATAGGCTGTTTTATACCTGGTATAAACTGGCATAGTCTAACTTATTATCCGGGTATAAAACAGCTCAGAGGGGCGAGGGTATAATCACTTCACTCATGATAATTTGAAAAGAAATACAGATACATAGTATTCCAGGGAGAGAAAATCTCGAGGAAAACGGGATAGGGGGATATGCACTTTAAAGGAAATGTGCGGGAAAACGAAATACAGGAAGTCTTGCTTGTGGTCCTCATTAACTATGCCTGCAGGATTTGGGGCATTTTTTGTATTGTATGAACAAGTGTATTTTTGTGCTGTTTACCCTTTCACTGCAGTTGAGGTTGCCTAAGCTGAATAAAACCTTTTGGCATTGGTCATAATATGCACTGAAAGAAAAAATATAACTAGGGATGTTAAGATATAATTTATTTTAGCTCACAGTTTCTTAGCGCCTTCACTGCTGAAAAGTTTACCTCTGCTCAACAGAACTGTCTAGTACAAGAAAAAAGACATTGATGCAAATCGTCACTGGACAAAGGGGTCTAATTGTCTGTTACGACTTGGATATTCCCTTTTTCACAGGTTATATTGGGGATTGCAGGTAGCCGATTGACAGTAATAATACTCGTATGAGCATTCAAGAGCTGCAAGCTGGAAGTGAAACGTCGGGCAGCAATTGGGATATCAGGCACAACTATTGATCCGAACTTGAATGTTGATGATGACACAGATCGTACTCTGCACTAGAACTCAGATGAAAATGATATGTCATGCTGAAGTAGCTAAAGATGATGTATCGATGTGGATAGATTTGGATCACAAAGAGCACACTAGCGTTGTTCACTTGTACGGCACAACTAAAAACACTAGTGAATCATGTCTTCACTAAGAGAATCTATGCAGTGCTCATTCAATGTGTGAGGATCAAAACCACCACCTTGTCACCACACTTCCTGAATATGTAGAGCAGATTCTTCACCAGCATCAGGCCTGGGAAAAGTCAGGAGATAAATTAGTTCATGATTTACAAGACTGATGTATTAAAGTGATAGAATAGTCAAGTACAAACTATCATTCAATAATCAATCAATCTGGTAGACGGCCGCACTGGGTTCAGGTCACAGAAATAAAATAGATCCCATTGTACCCATCAAGATGCGGAAATGCAGTGACCGACTGTTCATGGAGGCAATTATGCCCGCTTACTGCCATGGCTTCTTTGACACTTTGCCTCACAATACTAGTTACTGTAGAGAATTGTCATAGTTTAGAAGAGGTGCAGGGAGACAATGTTTTGAGAAGGATTACATTACTTTCGTGTACTTTTCCTCGAATTTCTATTTCAGAGAATCTGAACAGCCATTTCAGAAGGCCTGGAGACCTCTTTTAGGTCTTGGTATGGTCAAGGAAATGTTTTGAAACTGATTACAGAATTACATTACATTACATTAGTGTTTATATATATATATATATATATATATATATATATGTGTGTGTGTGTGTGTGTGTGTGTGTGTTTGTGTGTGTGCACATTCACACACACACACATACACGCATATATATATATATATATATATATATATATATATATATATATGTGTGTGTGTGTGTGTGTGTGTGTGTGTGTGTGTGTGTGTGTACATATATATATATATATATATATATATATATATATATATATTTGCTTGTTTATCTAATTACTCATTTATTTATTTATATATATAGATATACATATTGATATACATATATATAGATAGATAAAATTTAGGTAAATAAATACATATATATATACACTTTTTTTCAACAGCGATTCATTCCACTGCAGGACATAGGCCTCTCTCAATTCACCATTGAGAGGTTATATGGCAGTGTCACCCTTGGTCTGACTGGATGCCCTTCCTAATCAACCGCGGTTCGGCGCGCGATATGTCATTTTCTCGGGCTCGAGCGAGCAGTCAGAGCGCAGGCATTTTTACAACCGCCGCGACGGGGATTGAACTCGGGACCACGAGGGTCGGAGTCCAGTCCTCTAACCACTGGACCATATATATATATGCGCGCGCGCGCGTGTGTGAGTGTGTGTGTGTGTGTGTGTGTGTGTGTGTGTGTGTGTGTGTGTGTGAATGTGTACATGTATGTTTATATATATATAAATCTATCTATCTATATATATACATATATATAAATATATATGCATTTGTTTGTGTGTGCGTGTGTGTGTGTGTGTGTGTATTTATATATATATGTATATGTGTATATGTATGTATGTATATATATATTGTGTGTGTGTTATTTTCGAACTTTCGTCATAATCACGTTATCGGTCTGAAAGGTCCCTTTAAAAACATTTTTAAATGAATAACACTAATTTTACTTAGCCTCTGAATAACTTAGCAATATCCTCGTAAATCCCAGGGATGGATGATCTTAAAATCTATATTTACAAGCCTACCTTGAGTCTTTAAAGGATATACTAAACACTGAGAAAGGCGTGGAGGCATGAAAGGAGTGACAGATACTTTATGCCAATACGACGGACATGCTCTGCCTCAGACGGAGAGGGCAGTGACCTGGCTTGCAACAACAGCGCCTATAAATGGAGTAGGTGTGTACTCCGTTCTTAACAAACATTCGTTCTTGCTTCTGGTGTTATTGTTCCTCGAGTTTACAGAGGTTTGCGGATCACGAGAATACCTGAAATTAGATATTCCTAGTCATTTAGTGTTTTCCTAAGAAAAGGTTTTGAGACAAAAGGATTTTTGAACCATGGAAGGAAGTGTTCGTGTCTTCTTTGTTTTGTAAGGGAATTTGTTGAAGATAATTTTGAATTGTCGTGATTTATCGTAATATTTAGAAATTAGAAACGTGGTTGTTTACATTAATCGTTCTATATCCGTATCGATATCTACTTTAGGCCTGTTTCTATTCTTATGTTAATCTACACCTACACTTGTGCTTACATATACGTTTGCACAGGATCTGCCGGTAAATCTTGTGCCTGTGTAAGTACGTCTGAAACCCAATTACTCTCGAGTTCGTGTCAAGAACGCGCGTGCTTGAGTGTATGTTTTGTTACACAGGGAATAATTTGCCAAATCTTGTGAGAAATCAAAGTCGAAGCGATATGGTGAGAAAGTCAAAATACAAAAAATATCACTACTATTATTCACTATACGTATTGTACTTTACAGTATCCCCTCCCCCACCCCTGAAAATTCAGTAATCAGTCTAAAAAAGCGTATTATCTAAATGCTTTTTTTTTATGATATGCTAATTACTGAGGAGGCCGTGGAGAAATTAAAGGAATGACAAATTGCAGATATGGTGTTCTTACATGCAATTCGGTGCGAGACAACTCCCTCCTTTTCCCATCCGTTTATTTAGCTCCCCGGAAAAACAAAACAAAAAAACCTCCTGTGGTCTATGCAAGGCTGTGCAATTCCCTTCCCGTGGCCTGTGCAGGGCAGACAAAAAAGGTAAAGAAGAGAAAACAGGTATTAAATCTTCTTGCTAAAAAATGGACTGAGATACACCATTGTTTCAGGACTCCAGTGAAGGAAGCTCTGCCCCTTTAACGCGGAAAGGTCTGCAACTCTGAACTCTGAATCTAACTCAAAATCAGAATATTTTGACACCCTTTTTTGCACTCAGATATAAAAATAATAGACTCCTCCCTAATTACCCAGTATTCAAGAGGCTCTTGAATTTTTCGAATGTTACATATCAAATAGGCAAATATTTAGCTTTGTTGAGGTAGAAAGGATTATAAACTAATAATAACACTAAAGAGATCTGGCCGAGATTAAGAAGGGCTTGTGTTCAAAACTGGTACTTTTCAGGAGGTAAAAGAAGATTCTTTCGTAAATATAAAACTTGGCTGCATGTATAGTTTTTTTTTTCTTTTCTTTTCTAATGGACGCAACTGGTAGCCTCATTACTGAAGAATTGTATCTCAAAATAGGAAGGCAATGCTGCGTCTGTAAGGTTACAGGGCGGCGGGAAATGACTAACACGTATCATCTTAGAGCAATTAAATCAACACCCAAGAAAAAATATCAGGTATTATATACCGTGACAAGAGCAATGAACACTGAAACCTTGACTAATACTAACTCAAACGAAAGCCACCAATTCAACACATATCGCATATACTCTTTGAAAAAACTCTTATTTATGGAGAATAATTCAAATGCACGTCAAAACAATGCCACCGACGCTAGAATATGGGCTTGAACAAGAGGGTAGGAGGAAGGAGTAGGAGGTGGAAGGGAGAACTATAAGCCGAAAGAAGGGTTTGGGGAAACAGGAAACAGAGAGATAGGAAGTGAAAGGGATTAGGAAAATTGGAGAGAAGGGGAGGACGCAGACAAAAGGGGAGAGGAAAGGTAAGTAGGGTAAAGGGATATGAGAGTTGGGAGTGTTTGTTTTATATTGATAATAATATCACACAAGTATCACAATATACGTACGGTAACACTGGCATCACAACCGTACGTAATGGCATCACAACATGCGTTATCCCACCATGGATCATTAGCACATTTAACATTATCATAACCCACTTCATTACCACAGCCCACAGGGGGTAGAAGGGAGGAATGGACCTTAGGGCGTGAGATGCGAGGGAGATGTAGGGAAGGTTGGAGAAAGGGAGGGAAAGAGATGAAGGACAAAGTGGGTAAGGAGAGACAAGGGCCACGGTGGAAGGGGAGGGATAGGGGGGGGGGGAGATTACAACTAGGGAAAATCCTGCTTGTGGCTAAATTTTTCTTCTTGTTCTTAAGTGGTGAGAAGTTGAAAGACTTCTTGTTTTTTTTTTTTTTTTTTTTTTTTGTCTTTTTTGTTTTTAATACAGAGAGTTGAAAGGCAAGTTTCTTCTCTGGTTCTTCTAAATCTTGAGGAAAAACAAAAAGGAAACGGAGATAAGTCCTTTCAGACGCTATAGCACTAAAACTAGGGCAGGAATACCATTCCCTTTCAACAGTAGAAGCTTTTATATTAGTTTAAATCATGTTATGGGTTATCTCAAAATTAGCTATTTTCTCTAATACTTAGCCAGACAAAATTTTGACATTTATAACACTCCAAAAATATGAAAATATATAAACTGTTTTCATGTCTACATAAGGATGTCGAATTAATATTCAACTCTTAAAAACATGAAAGAAAAATCGAGTAACAAAATAGGAGTTGCGCAGTGCTGCAGAAATCACGGGTGAGGCTTCCCCTACCCTGCAGAAACCCCGGGAGAGAAAATGTCCGAGTGGCTAGCCTGGGCGGGGAGGGAGCTGGGCTTTGGGGATCCGCTCTACACCTCACGTAATTGACGGTGACAATTTAGACACCAATGGAGCAATTTGCAAAGACTGGAGTCCGCAACTGCCTTGGATAGAAAATATTAACGGTATTGCAGACTGCCAGGAGTGAGGATAATGCTCTTCAGATAAAAGTAATTCCAAAGATGTTACTGGAACGCTATAAAAACGATGATGGAAGAATAATGGTGGAATGGCGGCAACGCAGAGAGCCAATGATGGGAAATCCAGAAAGGCTCCGCCCAGAACTTCGTTTCTGCCCACTGAGGTATGAATTTTAATTAATTATCTAATTATCGGCAGAGTGGAATTCATTTGCTCTTTTAAAGTCCATGCCATTAGCGTACGCAAAACTGTGACACTGAAATTAGAATATCTTCATACATATGTCTGTGAGGTTGACAGCTGTTAAAGCCCACTCACGTTCTCTGTTGTACAGCGCTTCGCAGATGTTTCCCTGGAAAAATCGAAGACATGTTTGACAAGGAACGCGTGATAAAAATCACGCCTTTTGATGTTTGCGTGAAATATGGAAATTAAGCATTATATTTTCGCCTTTTTGTATGATACCTACTCATTCCTCTTCCCCATCCTCTTTCCCTTTTCCCTCTCCTCCTGTCTCCCCTCTTCCTCCTGTTCCCCCTCTTCCACTTATTCCTCCCCCTCTTCCTTTCTCCCCTCCTCTCCCTCCTCCCCCTCCTTCTCCCTCCTCTCCTTTTCCCCTTCTCCCTCTCCTCCCCCTCCTCCTCCCGCTCCCCCCACATGTCAGGTCAAAAGAAAGCGCCTTTTGAGAGCCTGAAGCTAGTCTCCTACCTGACGCCTTTCCCCACACACACTGCCCTTCCTTATCAGTGAGAAGAAGAAACTTTCTCCTCGTTGTTATTAGTGTTGTTGCATTGCTTCTAATTCGAGTTGGTTAAAACGAAAAAAGAAAATCACACAATAACAGTTGGCTGTGAAGTGTTTGCTGAATATTTGCCGATATTTCCGTACTAGTGAATATAGATACGGATATTTGAAAGTGTGATCTTATTTTGACATTTAATATTTCCATTGTGTGTTCATGCGTTTGGTTTTTGTTCTGTAAAGACGTGAAATCATGTGTCCTGGTATTTGCGATCTTTGAGATAAT
>NC_061857.1:3297759-3302759 GCF_019202785.1 Penaeus chinensis
ATAAGATCTCATGGCCTCTCGGTCTCACAGTCATGGATGCAGACCTCTGGCTCCAAGAGTAGCAGTCTCTCTAGTTGCCAGAGTGGGAAGAAGTGTGGGAAGAAACGCAGAAAACGTTCCTCTACGTGTAACCACATCATAAACTCAGACTCTGAAGCAGACCCAGACCTCCAGACGCACAGACTGCGCAAGGCTATTGTGAAGTTCACAATGAATCCCAAAGATTTTGACTATTTCACCCATGTTGTGTACAGTGATGAAGACAAGAGCCATCAGCATGAGAGGGTTCATGTAAGCCTCGGCCCAGGCAGCAAAATGTGCTGCCATGAGAACATTCTATGCCTCACTCTTGTGGAACTTCTCCAGTGCATCATATCAATCCAGTCACAACTAGCCATGCATGAAACAGAGTTAAAACACTTGTCCTCACCATTATTAGCAACACAGGATATCCTTCAGTTTTCCCTTGACACGTTTTCCTCTATGGTTGCTGAATTCAAGCATTTGGAGCAGAAAGGGAATGACACAGCAGACATCCGACAGTTACTCTCTGGGATGTTACGGCTTGTGTTTTCTTCAATGCAAAGATTTCTCAAATCAAGTGAGTTAATGCTCACTGTGACTGAACTAACTGTTGTCCCGAAGCTCTTGCAACTAGTTTCAGAGATTCTTGATAACAGTTTTATGCTGAAAGAGAGCACCAATGCAATATTGAAGAAGGAAGTAAACAAGCTAGAAGTTGGAAAGGCAACTTTGGCTTATGAAGTTATCCTAGGATTGCTGCTCACTCTGCAGAGCTCTGCTTGTCTCAGAGTTGAGTACAAAGATGTTTGGCAGTGTCTCACTCTACACAAGATATTCTTACAGAGTGATGGGCTGGAAATCATCAAAAAGTTAATTTCTCTGAAGCATCACCTGTCATTAGGGAGGCGTTCCGAAATCTTGCAAAATCTCAGTAAATTGATCCTTTATATGAAGTACTGGAGGGAAGATGTTTACCATGCAGAAAAGTGTGATAAAAAGAACCACAGGTATTGTGAATATGAGGCTGTGCAGAGCCACCACTCTCAGGTATTTGGAATAAATTCAAGCTTACTCAATGGAATTGATTCCAGTTCTTGTATGATTGCTAACTTTGCATTCATATTGATTGACTGCTTCTCAGTTACTGAAGAAATTGAGATACATGCTTGTTCCATCAAGGCTTTATCAAAATGTGGCCTATGTTGTTGCATGAGTACAGGAGCTGTTTTAAGCAAACTCTTGCAGAACCTGAGTTCTGAGATGCATCATGTTGTTCCTTATCTTACTGTCTTTATAGAAAATATTGTGTGGCGTGACCTGGGTGGAATGACTTTAAGGGAGGCAGTTCACTGTATTTTTTGCCAGACCCCAGAATACGTGGGAGGGGGGCTCAATCCTATAACTGCTGAATACACATTAGAAGAGTCATTCTCATCGACCTTTAGCTCCCGTGGAATCTCAGCTTTTAGTTCAGCTAAGAAATGTTGCAATCAGAATATAGAAGACACACCTGTCTCTTCCTCTCATTGGGAAGGTGTTGCTCTCTATAAAAGGCTTCTCTTTTGTAAAAATATCAGTTCAAAAGTAATAGTTCATATAACAAGACTCTTGTCACGTAGCAGTGCGGGAGTCAAGTTGGAAATGTGTGAATACCTCATCATCCCAGCTTTAAAACAGATTTGTGAAAAAGGTATTGCTAAATATGAGAGCAGTGGTAAAGATAAGGATGTGTTAGTTGGCCTCCTAAGATGTATTAGATTAACATTAGCAGAATCATGTGATCCAAAAATAACACAGTTTCTTCAGGATAATGGCCTGTCTCTTATCACAGCCTGCAAATCCATTCCAGGGGTTAGAAGTGAAGCCTTTGCACTGCTTTGCAACATTGTGAAGAAAGAATTGAAGACTAAACCTGGAATGCCAGTAATGTCAGATACAGATGAAGAAAACAATTTTATTTTTACAAAATTATTTGAAGCAGAAGTTCTAGAGCATGATGAGTTCTGGGCAGGTTATTTCAACATGAAAGTACGTGAGGTGAGACAGAGGTTTTTCATTCACACCCAGTTAGATGTGTCCACAGTGGCAGATGACAATGCTCCAAATACAGGCCTAAACCACAACAAGAATGAAATCATCAGCCAGGACAAGACAGATGGGGAAACCATCAACAAGACAGATGAAAAAGAGGAGAGGCTAGAAGAGGAGGAGAATGAAGAAGACACTAAGGATATCATGGAAGCTGTTCATGGAGACAGTGGTTCAGAAATGGGCAAAGTTGAAGATATGGAGTTAGGAGATGAGAAGCCCGCCTCCCCCATCCCTAATGAGTTTGTGGAAGACCATGCTGATCTTGAAAATTTTAAGGTAGACTGAATATTATATTTGATATAATAATTTGATATAATAGTTTAGTAAGTACAAAGTTAAAGCTTTGGGAAAGGGTAATGATATAAAGGGTATAAAAGTGAAAGCGTATACATCATTCTCTTTTTGAGTATAGACAGTGGAAGTAACATTGAAGAGGCTTTCTCCATATTTCTCTTAAATTATACTTACAAATCTGTGATAATTACATTCATATAACTGCCAGTAATTTCATTTAAAGATATTTACCTCTGAATCCTTCATCTTCATCTGCCACCACAGAACATTGACAGCCAGACCCTTGCCCTCAAGTATGCTGGGCCTGGGCGAGTTGTGGAATGCTGTCACAGAAGTCCTGCACATGAGCTCTGAGTTCCAGGCCTACTTGGCCGCGTCAGGCATCCGCTCCCTGGTGGCACCACTGCTTGTCAACATTACGCAGGACCTGGCGCGTGCTTCCTCAGGTAGGGGTGTTTCTATACACACACACACACACACACACACACACACACACACACACACACACACACACACACACACACACACACACACACACACACACACACACACACACATATGTTTATGTATATGTATATTTATATATATTTATTTATTTATACATATAGATATATACCTATATTTACCTATTGATATCAAACTGTTAGAATATAATGGTAGTGGTTTTTACTTTGCTGTTATAGAATTAGATAATTTAACATATCACTAAATGAACTTTTTCTGATTATCCATCCCTTTCATGGCTGCACAGGAGCCCTAGGTCTGAGCAGCGTTGTCTTGGAGCAGCTGTCCGTCACCTTCTCGCTGATGCACTCGCTGCTCACCTTCGTCATTGTAACTTACCCATATGCAGGTGTGCCAGTGTGTTCTTATTACAACTGTATACTGACAAGAAATGATTGAAAAGATCTAGACATATTCATCATTCTTAAAAAGAAAGAAATACATTTTCATGTGTGGTGTAACTGCATCTGTTTTTTTACTTTTTCTCAAGGTTTGCATGTGGATACACTTTTGAATGAGTTGAGGTCGCCATTGTTACGTTACTCACCCCGTACTTGTGGGGATGTGAAACACCTCGTGTCTGTCATGCTACAGTGTTGTGTGTTGTCCTCATCAACCAGCATAACTTATTCTTTACCTCACACAACACAGGTAAGTGCTGGTTTGTTTGGGCATACTTTGATTTCTAAACAGTTGTAAACAAGCACAGGTATTTGTGATGTTTACAAGTATTTCCTATTAATGTCTGTAACCAAATCTGTCTTGCTATTTAAACTAATAGCTGTAGATTTGTTCCATCCATTTTAAAGGAATAGATTGTATATTTTTTTATTGATCTCTATAAAAAGGACAGGTAGGAGGTAGATTAAAGTTGTTTAGTTCCAGTTGAAGGAAATAGATTAGATTTACACAGATCTATTTGAATTTATGAAGTAAATTAGTTTGCATTCTCTAAAGGTAAATATCCAAACTTGTATGACCAGCAGGCCCTTGAGATGCTTGATGAGGAGCCAGGTCCTGCTGGGGGGGAAGGAGAGCAACATCCAGGTGAGACTGATGGCTATGAAGCAGACACAGAGCAGCTTGCCAACAACACCTATCCTTCATCAGCTAGGTGAGTGGGTTCTTTTGAAGCAATTTCCTCAGATTGATAGAGGCAAGTGAAGTGTTGAGAAGAGCAGTAAATATAATCTTCTACAGTAAATATAATCCACTACTGTGGAAATATTCTCTGGATTGTGGTATACAACATGATCTTTCCTCCATTTCTGTTTTACTTCGATTTGTGACGTGGATGGGGGTAGATTACTGAGAGGAAGGATTTTTTGTTGTAGAAATATTTTGTAGGAGTCATTGGTAAATAGATTTTCAGAGTGTCTATTCATCTCAGTTTGTACATTTCCTTATTTCTGATATATTGTGCCTAGTATTTTGCATGTGCAGTCTCTGAACAAACTATCATGTTCATATTTTTTTAAAACTAGTTTCCTTTTGGTCCTACATCAAGTTTGTCTTCTCATAGATCTTGGCAACAGGATGACAATTTGGAGTGCCCTGAGCTGGTACTGTTGGCACTGGACCTCATTATCAACCACCATGAGAAGTTCCTTGAGACACGAGAGGAAGCTCAGGAAGAGGTGGGAACTGGGCCTGAAAACCACGATAAGCAGGAGAAACACATGCCTGAGTCCCCCTTGAAGAAGAGGGGTCAAAACCGAAGGCGCTGGAGCAGAAGGAGGAGGCTCAAGGATGGATCCAAATCCCCCTCAAAAGGGTCCGGAGCTCGCAGTGCATCAGGCGACAAGAGCACATCCTCAGCCTCCTCGGTGTACCACAGCATGACCTCAGATGACGATACGGGTTCGGACACGGGGAACTCTGATGGGACTGAGTGGGCTAATGAACCAAAGCCAGAGATTCTTGAGAGTGAGAAAGTGCAGGTGAAACCAGGGCTAAGTGTAAGTGTTAGTGTAGAAAATGATTCATGTGTAGAAAATGCTTGTTCAACCAACTCCTTTGAGAATGTCTCCTCACAATCTGCAAATGACTACAAGACAAGGGCTCAGGGTGCCATGATCCAGTCCACC
>NC_061857.1:3312759-3317759 GCF_019202785.1 Penaeus chinensis
TACACGTGACAGAGTCGTGTGGTCTGCTCGGCTACCGTGGCTGCGAGGGGGGGAGGGGGGGGAGGGGGGGGGGGCAGCCATGATCGAGACGGAAAGAGGGAGTGATATTAACTATAAAAGAAAAATTACGGAGGGAGGGACTGAAATGTTTGGAAGGCGTAGAGATTGGAGACTTGGTTGATGGATAAAGGGCGGAGATGGAAGGAATCCAAATTAGAAATGGGAATGCAGGAAAGAGAAGAAAAGCGGACGAGAGAGAGAGAGAGAGAGAGAGAGAGAGAGAGAGAGAGAAGAGAGAGAGGAGAGAGAGAGAGAGAGAGAGAGAGTGAGAGAGAGAGAGAGAGAGAGAGAGAGAGAGAGAGACCGACCTTTTTTTTTTTTTAACTGCCCTCCCTCGAAAATGATCATAAAAATTGATGGCATATTGCAGACGATAATTTGCTGTAAGCCAAGAACACGACCCAAGTGCAAGGTTATTTTATGCATACCATATTATTTCCGAATTAGGGTGAGTGGCCAACAACTCATTACCCTCCCCTCCCTCCCCTCCCTCCCCCCCTTCCCCCCACCTTCACCCTCCAACTTACCCTCCAACTTACCTGATGTATTACCGACCGCCCCCCCCTCTCCCTTTCCCTTCCCTCCTTCCCACGCCCCGCAGTTCTCGCACTCGAATAGGAAGGAAAAAGAGAATAAGCGACTTAGGAAGCAAAAGCAAAGAAAGACGACAAAAGACGATAAAACTCCTCTTTTCCTGTGTCCGTGGTATCAGCCGTCTTATAACGTATATGTGTGTTTTTTAAATATCTTCGTTAATTATTCATTATTTTAATTCATTATCAGGTAATGGTAGGTCTACGTATTTTTAGTTCATTACCACTTACGTGCGTTCTTGTTTAATTTATTAATTATTACGCAAATGTATTTCTACCCAATTCGTTATCACTTTCCTGCATTCCTATTTATTTCAGTTTATCACCACGTTAATGTCTTCCCTTTTATCAGCGTATTCCACTGCACGGCCTCGACACGTGCTCCTTACACAGAACCTAAGTGGAGGAGCACGTGTACTCTAGGGAGCGTTGTGTGCACGAGCGGCTGAGTCAGAGTCGTGATCCGTCTGTGTGTCAGTGTCAGTGTGTGGAATATTGTGTACGTGATATGGATGGGGTGCATGTTCACGTGTGCGTTTTTTAGTGGCTGTGTACATGTTTCTCTCTCTCTCTCTCTCTCTCTCTCTCTCTCTCTCTCTCTCTCTCTATATATATATATATATATATATATATATATATATACACATATACATAAACATATATATGTGTGTGTGTGTGTGTGTGTGTGTGTGTGTGTGTGTGTGTGTGTGTGTGTGTGTGTGTGTGTGTGTGTGTGTGTGTGTGTGTTTATACATACATATACACGAGGGGGCTTCAAAAAGGACATGAAAACAGCCTTTAAGTCCGTTTGAGTAAAACTGAGGGTCATGTGATATGAACCATGTCAGAGCAGCTCTTTTTACATATTCAACCGATGGAAAATTGGTAACCTTCAAGGATTTTTTTTAAGTTTGAAAGCAAAAAGAAGTCGGGTGGGGCTCAATCGGGTCTGTAAGATGGAAGTCGGACGATTTCCCATCGAAATTCACGTAGCACAGCTCTTGTCTGCCGAGCGCCGTGAGCGGGTGTATTGTCGTG
This sequence comes from Penaeus chinensis, assembly GCF_019202785.1. Taxonomy (NCBI): domain Eukaryota; kingdom Metazoa; phylum Arthropoda; class Malacostraca; order Decapoda; family Penaeidae; genus Penaeus; species Penaeus chinensis. The sequence continues at coordinate 3,314,451 of NC_061857.1, forward strand.
GTGGAAGAGAACGCGTTGATGCAGCTTTCCAGGGCGTTTTCTGAGTTTTTTTTGGACAGTTTTCTCAAAACGCACTCCTAATGGGGACATTCATAATAAAGAAATCAACCAGCAAAATCCCCTCTGCATCCAAGAAGACAGTGGTCACGACCTTCCTTCTTGAACGCTCAGATTTTATTTTGACTGGTCCACTTCCACCCCTGGGCAGCCACTGCTTTGAATTTTGTCCTTGGTATCGTACTGGTAGATCCATGTTTCATCCACTGTCACAATTCTCTGCAGAAAAGCTTAAGAGTCCTCATCCCACTCATCATCAAAATTGCCATTGGAAGGTCCACCCTTGTTTGCTGCTGATCTGGGCGCAACAGCCTAGGGACCATCGAGCCGAAAGCTTGCTTAGCCCTAAACATTCCACAAGAATTATGTGTGCAGAACCTACAGAGATGTTGAGTGTGTCTGTTACTAATTCAGTAGTTATTCGTCTATACTTTTCAATCAAGTCGCGAACAGCATCAATGTTTTCCTCACAAACTGATATTGATGGCCTGTCACTGCAGGGCCCATCTGCAATTTCGTTTCTTCCACATCTGAACCGACTTATCCATTTGTAGGTTGTTGATTTCTTTGGGGCATTGTCACCATAAACTTGTTCCAGAGTTTCACCATGAATTTAATGTTTGTCCTGGCCTCGATTTTGGTGGGTTCCATGTAGCTTGAATAGTGCCTGACTTCCAACTGGCGGCAATGCCTTATTACCTGCATTTAAGGGATCATGTTTGAACACGTTATAACACGTTGGTACAAGAATGTTCAGATGCACTGAAATCAAAATCCATCCATATGATTTTTAGTTATGGACTTTTTCCCACGAACTTTATGAAGCCCCCTCGTATATAATCTCTGCGCATGCATTTGTGCGTGCCCGTATGTGTAGGTAATAATCTCGACTTGGGATTGTGTTTATATATGTACTCATTATAGGAATTATCTGTCATCTTTTCCTGCCTTTTGATCCCGGAGGCGATTCGTCATTGTTGCGGCAGACGGAAGCTTTGCGTGAACGGAGCGCTGCGCCAGGTGTTGCCTTACACGAGGCGCTTGCTCTCTCTCTCTCTCTCTCTCTCTCTCTCTCTCTCTCTCTCTCTCTCTCTCTCTCTCTCTCTCTCTCTCTCTCTCTCTCTCTCTCTCTCTCCCTCCCTCCCTCCCTCCCTCCCTTCCTCTCTCTCCCTCCCTCCCTCCCTCCCTCCCTCCCTCCCTCTCCCTCTCTTTCATTCTCTTTCTTTCCCTCATTCTCTCTCTTTTCTCTATTCCTCCCCACTCTCCCTGCCCTCTCTTCCCCCCTCCCTCTGTCTCCCCCCTCCCTCTGTCTCTCCCTCCCTCTCACTCTCCCCCCTCCCTCACCCCCCTCCCCTCCACGAAGAGAATATGAGCTTACCGGCATATTGACATGTGATAGATGCCGTGGGTACTCGGTGGAGGCGTTACGAGTTTACGGAATGATTGTGAAAGAAGTTTGTTCCGTCATTGTTATTATTATTCAATCGCCGATGGTCTTCCATCCTGCTACGCACGCCTGTGTGTGTATGTGTGTGTGTGTGTGTGAGTGAGTGATATATATATATATATATATATATATATATATATATATATATATATGTACATGTATGTATTTCTGTCTATTCAGACACACACAAGCACACACACACAAATATATGTGTGTGTGTGTGTGTGTGTGTGTGTGTGTGTGTGTGTGTGTGTGTGTGTGTGTGTTGTGGGTATGTATGTATGTATGTATGTATGTATGTATGTGTGTATATATATATATGAATAATATACATACACATGTATACATACATTTATACATACATACATAACACGCACATATATACACATACATATATGAATATATATATTGTGTAATGTATAATTTATATATATAGATGTGTATGTATGCATATGTATGTATTTCTATCTATTCATACACGCACGTACACACCCAAATATGTGTGTGTATGTGTATATAATGTATATATGTGTATATATAATATATTATATTTTTATAGTACACACACTTTATACATGTACATTTTATATATATATACATATATATGCATGTACATAGACATGTATGTACTTAAAAATATACATAAATATACATACATACAGACACACACACACACACACACACACACACACACACACACACACACACACACACACACACATATATATATATATATATATATATATATATATATATATATATATATATAATATGTGTGTATATATATGTTTATATACACATATGTATACATATATATACACATATGCACATATATATACATATATTTACACATATATATACATATATTTACACATATATACATATATATATATAATACACACACACGTGTTTGTTTCGTGTGCATGTGCATGTTCATGCACATGCACATATATGATATGTGTTATTCGCAGTAATGTACGTATTTTATATTCATGATATTATCTTTACCTCAAGAGAAAGTCGCGGAATAACGCACGGCTATTTCAGTACATGTACGCGGGACACTTCGCTCTGCCAAACATCAAGTCATATAAATCCATGATGGCTTTTCAGTGATAAACAGATTGTAGAATCCCATTATTCTGCTCTCAACAATATCGTATCTTACCTCATTGAGTGGAATTATTGAAAATAAAGCGATGACTCCGTAAGTTGAAAGAGAAAGACCGAATGCAATATAATGCAACTTTGTATTATACATCATAAGAGTTGTCTACATTTCGCCTTACGCAAGAAAAATGTTTATTTTTTTTTTTTTTTTTGTATCGAGTCCTAGTTCAATTGTTCCCGGGCATCGTGCGTCGCTCGTACGTCGCCACAAACACTGTCCCTGAATGTGCGAAGTCCCAGACAGGTGCGGCGACACGTGTGCAGTCGCGTCGGGTTGCTTCACTCGAGATGCGCCTTGCGGTGTGGCGGTTGTTAAATCTGGCTTACCCTCTCTGCCTTAATCTCCAGGTAAATAAAAACGAATTGATTCGCGGTCTCCGGGGTTCCGTATGACTTAGAATAATTACCGCGGTTGTTGTTCTGGCCAGACCGCAAAAAGCAGGTTGGGAGTTCGTTTAAAAAAAGGGGGCGAAAATGAAAAAGAAATAGGGAAAGAGGTAATTTTCCCGTTGATTGAGCGGGCGGGCGTGGGGGGGGGGGGGGGGGAGTGGTTAGCCTCACCGTACATCGGACATATGTCACGGATGTTCACTCTCAAGATATTTTTTTCTTCTTTTTTCTTATTTCTTCGTTCG
>NC_061857.1:3322759-3325259 GCF_019202785.1 Penaeus chinensis
TGATGAACTTTATTCATCAGTTCTGAGGATTCGCTTTTGAGAATGGAAAAATATGGGGAGGGCGTGAGGCAGAGCGAATGGCCTGGTTTTGAATGTAAGTCCACACGTGGGCGCACACGTACACAGACATATGTACATACTTGTGAACACGCAAAATACGTGTACACACATTTAAATAAAATCGTATGCTATAGAAATTACATGCATCACGTGGCTTCTGACCAGATAACTATGAATATGACTGTACGCTTGTACTGTCATATACCCGTACACACTAATATCCGCACGTTTACACACGCGTGTAAGCATGTGTACATGTACATACGCATATATATGTGTAAGCATATTTACATTTACATGAATTTGCATGCGTGTACACATGTACACGAATATACACTCGAGAAAAGACTAATGAAAGAGGTCTGAGACAAGAAACAACCGATTTCATGTAGCAATCATGTGGTCTTGGGTCCGGATTCGCCCCTTTTCACGGGAGGCATTTGTTTGTTCTATTACTCGTAGACTAACAATCATGTCATTGTGCAACAAAGTGCGTTTGGAAGAGAAATGATAGTAGTTTCTACGTCAAAGATATGACAAAGATTAATTTATATGAAAAAAAAAAAACAGAAAATGAACTCCAAATCTCCAACTTTTTTTTTTTTCTATCAGATGATACCTCGTCCCAAAGTTCTTTACCGATTCAGTTTTTTTTTTTTAATGTATCTTTGTAAACCTCTTAAAATGCGTAGAAAACTAGCTTTTTTTGTTTATACGATTTTTTGAAAATCGAGAAAAGGGTTAAATTTTAAAGGGTCTTTTTTTTTTTGGGGGGGGGGAGCGAAAGCTGTCATAATAAGTGATAAAAGCGTTTTAATGAGGGATGCACCTCCTCCCGTATGTGCTTATCTTCATAAATTTGGTCTCAAAAGATTCGGAATGTTGAAGAACGTCAATTATTCAAAAATCAAGAAAATCTGCAAATCCCTTTTATATTTACGAACATTTATCGATTCTCACCCCCCCAACCCCCCAAAACTTCCCCTCCTCCTCCCCCCCAAAACTTCCCCTCCTCCCCATTCAGGGACGGTTCCCTTAAAGAAGCCTGGGCGCGCGTGCAGCTGCGAATGCCGCCAGGGCCTCTCTTATCCGCTCGGAAGGAGGTCGGGTCACGCGCGCCCTCGGTTCGCAGCGTCGTCGTCGCATTGTTCCCTCTCCTGCGAAGTTCAGACACCTTGCTCTGCCCTTGGCGTCGCCTCGGTGGCTCGTGGCTCTTCTCGCCCCTGCGCCCCTTGGCCCTGCCGCCCATGGCCCTGCGCCCCTGTCGCTCGTGTTGCTTGTGCCTCTTCTATCTCCCGCGGCTCTTGGGTCTGTGGCTCTTGTCTTTCCTCACCCGTGTAGCTTGTCTCTTTTCGCCCCGGCGGCTCTTGGCTCTTCTTTGCTCTCGTAGCTTGTGGCTATTCTGGATCCTTTGGCTCTTTGCTGCTCTTGTGGTTCTTCTCACCCCTTTGGCTCTCGGCTCTTCTCGCTCCTGTGGCCCCTGACCGTCCTCGTTCGTGGAGCTCGGGTCTCTTCTTGCCCCCATGACTCGCGGCTAAGTTCCCTGAGGTTCTTGGCCCCCCCTCCCTCCTGTAGTTTGTGGTTCTTGGCTCTTGTGGCTTCGGCTCCTCGTACTTTGGCGCTAGGCTCTGCTCGCACCGATAGCTTGGGGCTCTTCTCACTACTGTGGCTCTGGGCTCTTCTGGCTCCTTTGGCTCCTGCGGGTCCTCTCACCCCAACACTTGTAGCTCTTGGCAGTTCTCTTTGTGGACAAGAGGGCCTGTTCTTGGTTGATTTGCGGTTCGGGTTGGTTTGTCTGTATGTTTATTTTGTTTGCTTTTTGCTCGTGCTGTATGTTAATGTGTTTGCTATCATTATTCTTCCCTTCTGTCTTTTATTTTGTATCCTCCCTCGTTCAGCATTTCCAGCCCTATCCTGTCAGCAGCCCTATTACGCTTTATTACGCCCATTAGTGTTTTAGACGTCGCAGCCTGATGAGAGTGCTTCCTTCCGAACATTTTCTGCATTCGGGTCTATTTTGGGAACTTGGATTCACATGGTAGGAATAATTTGGTAATTGCTGCTGTTGTTGAAGTTGTTGTCGTCATCATTATTATAGCAGTCTCGCTACAGGTTAAAATGGTTTGTATATTGCAACATTTTCACACGTACATTCTTATCCTTTTGTAAAGAAAAAATAATAATATTCTTTCCGTTGTCCCAGTTATCATTTTCTCGAAGGATTGCTACTGAGAGATTATTTTATATGAGGATGTATGCGTTTGGAGTAGCATAAAGGGCAGCAGGAGAGACCCTAAGTAATTGACACTGCCCCGCGGATGGTGGCATTGAGACCAAGGTTTAGGTATTTAGGCCTTGAACGGAACAATAGGGGCATTTTACCAAACGAAGACTGCAGACACTTTCGTCCTTCTTTATACTTTTTTCTTCCTTCCTTCCT
>NC_061857.1:3345259-3347759 GCF_019202785.1 Penaeus chinensis
CGCGGTGCATCCCCCCTCACATTGTTTGTGTGCAGCCAAGACGTCCAGCCATTGTGTGCGTTCATCAGAGATAAATTGGCGTATTATCGCGCGGAAAGATCACGTGTTACTGGCTCGACGGGCCTCCGCGTGAGCAGGCGAGACCTCAGGCGGCCCGTGGCGCATTTCGTGGCATCTCCTCTCCCCGAGCGCGGCCGTCCGTCCAAAGGTCTGTTTTTCCCCTGTCGGTGATGAGTGATTCCTGCGAGTGCTTTGGAGGCAGGCGCAGGCGCGGACTTGTGCTATGAGTGCTTTGCAAGCAATCTATCGGACGGCAGCGGCGGTGGCAGGAGAGAGGTGGCAGTTGGGACACCGCAGCGCCCAGGACGCGCCTCGCCAGCTGGAGCAGGTGGTGAATGTGGTGAGCAGCTTCCTTCCGGACGTGCCTCTCGACGCGCCCACCGTCATGTCGCTCATCATCATATTCGCCTTCATCCTGCAGTTCTACTGGACTGTCATATCTTTCAACCTCGCCACTGGTGTATCCGGCTCCTCGGCCGCCACCGCCACGACCACCACGACCACGACCACCACGGCACCGCGGGTCTTCGCCGAGCCCACCGTCGCCCCCGTTGTCACTGCGAGGACGCAGACGGTGACTCCTGCCCCTGCACCGGAGTGGAGGTATATGATGCGTGACTTTGACCTGCCGAAATGGGTCCTCATGCAAAAGGTGGACGTGAAGCACTCAGGTGTGCAGTACCGCAAGGCCCGGAGTGCTCCGCTGGAACGCCCCTGGGTGCAGCCTCGCGAGCGCCGAGGTCGGGTCGAGAGCCGCAGTCGGGTTATTGACGGGGAGTACTGGCCGAGAAAGCAGGAGTGGTTGGAGGAGCTGCACTGGGGGCAGGATCACCGCTGGCCGCCGACGAGCACGGAGGAGGCGCCGCAGGCGATTACGGAGGTGGACCAAGCCGATGTGCGGGGCGAGGACACGGACGTGCCGACGCGCCACACCGCTCCGTACCCGGCCGATACGGAGCTTCCCTGGACGCCATTGGGGAATGAGCCTGTTCGGCATCTCAGCGGCGAAGGGAGCGGCGTGCGTCCGCAAATGCCCATCGATTATGACGTGGAAGCGTCATTGCCGAAGCCCCTTGACCTGTCTTCCCACCGTCTTGTGAACTACCCTCTGGAGAAGAGCGGCATGAAGGCGGAGGGCGCGGCGGCCGACCTGCTGCACGCGGCGGAGCGCTGGGGCAACCGCCTGAAGAACTGGCACGTCCTGGGCACGGACGGGGCCGAGATGGTGACGCAGGCCGTGCTCATGATGCGCTGCGCCATCGGAAGCGTGGGCTTCTGCGCCAAACTGGACCACTACTTCCGGCGCCAGCACGACCTCAACCTTGCTGCTGCGATGATGAACCACCACCATAGCGAGGAGCAGACGACCTACGACTACAATAGTTACTACGACGCGCCCGACTACGACTACCGCGAATGGCACCCGAAGGTGAAGAAGGTGCCCAAGGACCGCGGGCCGGGACGTCTTTATCAGCCGGAGGAAGTCGAGGAGGAGCAGGAGAAGACCGAGAAAGACGTGGACGCCAAGGATCAGCTGCAGCGACGCCACGACCAGCATCGGGGCGACCAGGACGACGACACACAGCGGCAGGACACGCGGGTGACGGAGAGCGGAAGCCTGATGAAGAAGTCGTGGAACATCTACTTCTTCATGTCCGTGATGGCCGTCCTGGTGTTCCTGATGGACGCTTCCTACCGAATCCTCCGAGTCGTCAGCTTCGGGGCGTCTCGGGCCTTCCACGACCCCCATTATGACCTCTTGGCCACGCTTTCGGCTGCCATCCGCCGTTGGGACGACCTGCCCCACGACGCTTACTAAATTACGTCTTCCGAAGGCAGTGATGGCATCGGATAACCAACCATGGCCACACACGCGCACGAGCAAGTAAAGACACATTTTACACACATATATGATTGTTGTCATGTAGCAAGAGGCAAGCGTCCCGGAATACGGTCGTCAGAAAGTCCACGACAATGAATTATGTATCTGGAATCAGACAGCGTGGATGATTTCTGGCGCCCAATGAGTGTGCGCGACGATTACCATGGGTAATTGTAGGCTTCGCGATGTTCAACGCGAATGCATAAAAATGGATGAAAGATGGATTCAGAGCACGACACTGATGGGACGCTTAACTGTTAAGAAATTGTAGTGTTTACTGTTGTCAATGTTGTCTTGGTGACATTATTATTGTCAGAATATTTTTGTGTGTGTGTGAATTTCAGTGTTATTTGATTGGTATGTAAAGAAGGTAGGAAAAGAATCGATAACTTCACAGGACAAAAGGTTTGATATGTATATATATATGTGTGTGTGTGTGTGTGTGTCTGTGTCTGTGTCTGTGTCTGTGTCTATGTTTGTGTCTGTGTCTGTGTCTGTACACACACACATACATATGTATGTATAGTTATATGTATATTAGGCAAGAACTGGGGAGTC
>NC_061857.1:3350259-3367759 GCF_019202785.1 Penaeus chinensis
GGACCGAATATCAATACCAGTTTGGTCCTCTTATCTGTTGCATTGTCTTGCAGTGTTACATGAAAGGATATGAGATGAACATCGGGTTGCGGACGGGACGGGAAGGGGAAGCCTGTGCCATAGTTTTATTCTAACTGTTTGAAATAAGAATGCGATACTTATTGCGACTTGTAAACGGTCTCCGGAAAGTATGCATGCGCGCGCGCGCGTGTGTGTGTGTGTGTGTGTGTGTGTGTGTGTGTGTGTGTGTGTGTGTGTGTGTGTGTGTGTGTGTGTGTATGTGAAGACGAACAGAGATAGAAGTTGTAAAGCAAAGGCTCCCTCCGCGAGCGTACATCGCCAAACGGAGCCCCCCCCCCCCCCTCTCTCTCTCTCTGTCTCTCTCTCTCTCTCTGTCTCTGTCTCTCTCTCTCTCTCTCTCTCTCTCTCTCTCTCTCTCTCTCTCTCTCTCTCTCTCTCTCTCTCTCTCTCTCTCTCTCTCTCTCTCTCTCTCGAATGAAAGGAGCTCCCCCGTTCTTGCGTATCCACAAGCGATTACGGCTGAGAGTTCCCGGCGGACGGTCCCGAAGGCACCATAATTAGCGTAATACAATATTTGTCACACCTTTCCCGCGGCGTGCAGGGCTGGCTCCCTCGGCTCCCACGCCGTCGCTCGCCAGGGACCTGCTCTCGTGACGCGCGAGAGCAGGTGGGCCAATGAACGATTAGAAGAGACATATTTTGAACATAATTAAACTCCAAAAAAACATGACATAGTCGCCATTAGAATCCGAAAACAAAAAAAATGCGCCAAATGCCACTCCCTACCCGAAATCCTCCCGCGTCTTTCGGAGTGTCATGCGCCACCCTCGCCTTGGGTTTCCAGTTGCTTCGCTTTGGTGTCATTGCCCGTTTTTCTCGCGTGCATGACGGGGCAGTGTCCTAAGCCTGCTGTCCTCAGAAAAAAAATAACCGATGGTGATGTTCATCTTGGCAAACAAGGGTGATCTCTCGGCGTGACTTGCAGTGTCGTGAGCCTGTTGCTTTTGACTGACCAGCTATTAATAATGACGGTGAGAATGTGAATGAGGATGATGATAAAGAAAATATGATTCTAGGGTGAACTTTTGGCGTGGCGTGACGTTGCAGTGTCATAAGCTTGTTGGTATGATGTGCCCCCTCCCCCCCCAAAAAAGAATATATAGAAAATAAAAATAAATATTGTAAGAATTAGAACAAGAGTGATAAGAATTAAAATGGTCGTGGTAAAGAAAAACAAACCAGGGTGAGCTTTTTACGTGACTGAACAGTGTCGTAAGCCTGTTGTTCCGACCGCGTGAATACCTAAAAGAGGTTGATAAAATGATGATAATAATAACAGTAAGAGTAATAAGAATGCTGATGGTGATATTAAGGAAATTTAAACTAGGACGATCTTTTTTTCGTCACGTAGCAGCATTATGAGCCAATTTTGACCTTAATGGAAGGAATACTAAAGAGTTAATTTGATTTCTTGTGTCACTGTTTACAGACATTGATAATAAGGATGATGATAATAATAGTGATAATGGTGATGATAATGATAATGAAGATGATGATGACGTAAGATAGAAAAGATGATTCATAGAGCGTGATGTGCGAAAGTAAATCACGTTTCGTTCGGGTGACTGATCAGACCAGCGCCCTTAACTGCCGGAAAAGTATTCATTAAGGTAAAAGAGTATCTCGTTACCTGCCGGAAAAGTATTAATAAAGGTAACAGAGTATCTCGTTACCTGTTTCTTGTTGGCCCTTCCGCTTGCCGGGCGGGATAGAGTCATCGACGGCCGGTAATGGAAGCCTTGCGTGTTTTCTTTCGTTTTCCTTGGGAGTGTGAGTGTGTGTGTGTGTGAGAGAGAGAGAGAGAGAGAGAGAGAGAGAGAGAGAGAGAGAGAGAGAGAGAGAGAGAGAGAGAGAGAGAGAGAGAGAGAGAGGAGAAGAAAGAGGAAAGGGAAGTTATCCGGCGGACATGATTTGTGCGTGTCGCCCCTGCTTAGGGAAAACGGAACAGCGGAACCGCACGGCCGCGGACGGACCGCAGGCATGGGAGCCTCCTGTACACACGACACGCGGGCAAACGCACATCCAATATGTTCATGTATATGTGAAGAGGATATAACGGGGTGTGGTGGCCTACAGCCTGCCCCTTTCGGTGGTACGTGGAGGGAGGGGGGGGACAGAGGAGGGGGGGGGGGTGTGTGCGCGTGCGAATACGCCATGAACGAAATGAATGGTCTGCGGCGTCGGAAATTAAATATGATTCTAATAGATTTGTCATTTCCTTGGCGGAGTTCGTGATCTGGAAGAGGTCGATGGATGATCGAATTGTATTTTTATGAAGATCTGAAATATAATGGCCTATGGCATTTCATTCAGTGTGATTGCCGGCTAATGTATTATAATATACATAGTGGTTCAGATAGAAAAGACAGACATAGGAAACATGGATGAAGGGAGAAAAGGAAGAGGCAAAGGAGAACGAAATTATGTGAAAATGGGGTTTAGGAGAGAGAGAGAGAGAGAGAGAGAGAGAGAGAGAGAGAGAGAGAGAGAGAGAGAGAGAGAGAGAGAGAGAGAGAGAGAGAGAGAGAGAGAGAGGGGAGAAGGGAGAAGGAGAGAGAAGGAGAGAGAGAGAGGGGGGGGGGAGGAAAGAGAGAGAGAAGAAGGAACGGATAGAGAGAGATAGAAGAGAAGAAAGAGAGAGAGAGAGAAAGAGAGAGAGAGAGAGAGAGAGAGAGAGAGAGAGAGAGAGAGAGAGAGAGAGAGAGAGAGAGAGAGAAAGAAAAGGAGAGAGAGAGAGAGAAAAGGAGAGAGACAGAGAATAGGAGAGAGACAGAGAGAGAGAGAGAGGGTGGGGAGGAGAGAGAGAGAGAGAGAGAGAGAGAGAGAGAGAGAGAGAGAGAGAGAGAGAGAGAGAGAGAGAGAGAGGGGGGGGGGGGGGGGGGGAGAAGGGAGAGGAGAGAGAGGAGAGAGAGAGGGGGGGGGGGAGGAGAGAGAGAGAGAGAGAGAGGAGAGAGAGAGAGAGAGAAGAGAGAGAGAGGGGAGGAGAGAGACGAGTGAGAGAGAGATATGGGACGGAGGTGAGAGAGGAGTGAGAGAGCATTAAGAGAGGCGAGGATGGGAGGGAGAGGGAGAGAGAGGAGAGAGAAGAGAGAGAGAGAGGTGAGAGAAAGAAGGAGAAAGGGCGGGCGGCGGAGGAGCGGGGGCGGGGAGAACGGGAGATCGAGAGAGGAAGAGACGAGAGAGAGGAGCGAAGGAGAGCTAGAGTGAATGAGAAACAGAAGGAGAGAAAAAGGAGACGATGACCAAGAGAAGAGAGAGAGAGATAGATCCGGTTAGGGTATGGGGGGGTGAGTGATTAGAAGATTAGGGTAGAGAGTAAAAGAGATTGATCAAGAAAGAGGAAGAGAATAGAAGAAGAAATTAGAGATGGAGAGACAATGATTAGGATAGTAAGAAAGAGATACGAGAGAGGTTAAAATGATTAGAGATGTAAGAGGAGACTGTCGTTTAGACGTAGTAAGACTAAGAGAGAGTAAAGACAGAGGTGTGAGGAGATGAAGGAGGGAAGTTGATGGACAGTAGATAGAGATAGAGGAAGGAGAGATCTCGAGAGAGTGAGAGTGTTAGAGGAGAAGCCACAGACTGTGTTGAGATAGAAAGATAGAGGAGATTGCAAAGAAGTAGAAGATAGAAGGAGAGAGAGCAAGAGTGGAAGTGACATAGATTGAGAATAATATGAGAGCAAGAAGCAGAGTAAGAAGGATTTAGAGATATACAAAGATAAAGTAGGTGAGATGATAGAGAAGAGAGACAGAAAGAGGATTGATGGTAAGAGAGGAGAAGAGCTAGAGTACAGAGTGAAGAGATAGTAGAAAGGCTGACGGGAGAGATACTGAGAAGAGAGATTATGAGAAGAGAAGTAGTGATAGAGTGAGAGCAGTGATTGTAGAGAGGACGAGCGGTAGAAGAGAGGCAAAAGAAAGTAGATAGGCGATGGAGAAGAGAATAGAGAGAGAAAGAGAGAAAGAGAAAGAGAACAGGAGAGACTAGAGATAGATACAGATCAGATTAGAAGTTGTGAGTAGAAGTGAGAGTAGATTAAGATGGTAGAGAGATATGAGTAAAAGAGAGAAGTAAGTGATAAAAGAATGCTAAGATGCAAGATGAAGCTGAATAGAGTGCTAGGAATTAGATAGATGAGAGAGAGACGTAGACCGATGAGAAAGACAGAGATGAGATACTAGGGGAAGACGATGAAAGAAGATTTTTAAGAAGAGATATAAGAAGACGTGAGAGATAGAGACTTGGCTGCTTTAAGAGAGTTTTGGGACTTAGTTCTGAGAGAAGAGTATAAGTAAAGTGACTTAGTGAAGAGAGAGTTATAGATGAGACCATAGAGAGAGAGGGGACAGAAGAGTTAATAGAAGATGGGCGCGAGGATGAGAGGGGGGTGGGGTGCGGAAGGAGAGAGGGAGAAAAGAATACAGATTGTATCAGACTTTAGGGAAGAGAAGTAGAGTAGAGTAAAGTAGATGAGCAAGTAAGAGAGTCGAGAGGAGGAGTAGTAGGATGAAGACAGATTAGTAAGAGAGCTGCATGAGAAGTTGAGAGATATAGAGAAAGTTAGAAGAGGAATACGAAGAGACGAAAGAGTAAAGAGAGGTATAATGAGACAGACAGATGAGAAGAGGAAGGATGATCGATTAGAGTATTAGAAGTAAAAGAGTACAGAATCCTCTCCGCGATGAAGGAAAGAGCATAAAGAGAACAATTGTGGCAAGAGAGTCATGATGAGAGAAATGAGACTAGAACGACTGAAAGGAAGATAGGAGAGAGAGGAGGAAGAGAGATAGAAGAGAAGAGAAGAGGATGAGAACTGAAGAGAGAAATGAGCGTGGTAGGAGAGGAGAAAATGAAAGTGGAGAGTTAGGAGGAGAGAGAGGGAGCTTAAGAGAGAGAAGAGTAGAGCATAGTAGAGCAAAGAGTCAGAGTTAGAGAGAGAGTAGAGAGAGTGAGTAGTGCAAGGGAGATAGTGAAATAGGAGTGAAGGTAGGATTAAAGAGGAGAGAGTTTAGAGAAGTAGAGGAGAGCTGTTATAAGAGGAAGAGAGTGGTAGAGGCGATGAGTGAGATGACTAGAGGGGATGAAATCGAAAGGGTGAGAGAGAGAGAGAGAGGAGAGAGAGAGAGAGAGAGAGAAGAGGGATGAGTGGGGGAGAGGAGAGATGGGTGGGGGATGAGAGTGTGAGGGGGTGAGTACGGCGGGAAAGGAGAGAGGTGTGGAGACTGATGCGATGAAGGTTGGGAGAATGAGGAGAGATAGAGTGAGTGAGAGGCGTGGGTGGGGAGGGTCGGAGAATGGGGGTGAGAGAGAGAGAGAGAGATGAGACGAGAGAGAGGAGAGAGGTGGAATCTGAGAAGGAGTAGAAGAGGAGAGGGAGGGAGGGAGTGGAGGCGGATTGGAGGAGGTGCTGAGAGCAAGGAGTGAGATAGGGGAGGGGAAGCGAGAGGTGGAGAGAGTTAGAGGGAGAGAGAGAGGAGAGAGAGGAGTGGGGAAGGAGGAGGAGGGAGAGAGAGAGAGAGAGACGAGATTCGTGGAAGATAGGGGTGAGGAATGGGATGGGCTGAGAGAGTGATGAAGAGAGAGAGAGAGAGAGGGGGGGGGGGGGGTGAGAGAAGGCGGGGGAGAAGTAGAAGGGAGTTAGGAGAAGATGAGAAGGAGAGAGAGGGAGAAGGGGTAAGAGAGAGTGAGAGGGGCGGGGGGGGGGACGGAAGAGAATAAGAGAAAGAAGGAATAAGGAGAGGGTGGAAAGAGAGAGTGAAAGAAGGAGGAGATTGAGAGAGATAGAAGAGAAGAAAAAGAAGGGATGAGAGAGCAGAGAGGGGAGAGAGCTTGAGAGAATGTGAGGGAGAGACGAGCGGAGAGAGGCTGGGTGGATGAGGGAGAGAGAAGGGTCGATGGGAGAGAGAGTGGGGCGAGGAGTGAGGATGTGAGGAGAGAGGAGAGAGAGTGAGAATGAAAGAAATGTGAAGAGAGGGAAGGGGGAGGGGAAAAGGAGAGAGAGAGAGGAGAAAAAGGGGAGAGAGAGAGAAAGGAGAGAGGAGAGGGGGAGATGAAAAGGATGGGAGAGGAGAGAGGGTGGGGAGGAGAGAGTAGGAGAGAGAGGAGATGAGAGAGAGGGATTGTTCTGTAGAGGCGAGGATGACGGAGAATGTGGAGAGAGGAGGAGTGAGGAGAGAGTAGAGAGGAGAGAGGAGTGAGAGAGGGTGGGGAGGAGTGATGAGAGAGAATGAGATGAGCGGATGGGAGGATGATGGGGTAGGAAGATGTGTGATGAGGAGGGGTTACGACGTTGGGGGTTATGGATTTTTGAGGTGGATGAGCGGCGAGAAAGGTGAGTGGAGGGAGGGATAGGAGTAGGAGGACGCCGGAAGGAGAGATGAGTAGGGGAGGGTGGGTGGGAGAGGTCTCGTGAGAGGGAGGAGGAGGAGAGAGAGAGGAGAGAGAGTGACCAGGAGAGGGAGAGGAGAGGGAGGAGGGAGAGAGATTCGGAGAGATTGACGACGTGAGAGATGGCGAGCGAGGGAGAGAGGAGGAGAGGAAGGAACTTAGATTGAGAGAGGAGAGTGGGATAGGAAGAGAGTGGATGGCAGAGGGGTGGGGAGGAGGAGGAGGAGAAGAGAGAGAGCAGAGGAGATTGGAGGAGGAGGGCGAGATGAGGAGGAGGCGAGGAGGGGTGAGATTGGGAATGCGAGAGAGACTGGATAGCGAGAGAGTGAGAGAGAGAGAGATGAGAGACGGACGAGTAGTCTGTGGGGAGGAGAGATTGAGGAGAGAGAGATGAGGAGAGAGAGGAGAGAGATGAGAGAGAGATGTAGGAGAGAGTGAGGTGGGGGTGGAGGAGAGAGAGAGATGAAAGAGAGTGCGAGAGAGAGTGAGGGAGGGGGCCCCGGGTGGGTGGTGGGTGAGGGGAGAGAGGGAGATGGAGATGTGTGGCGTAATGATGAGGGGTAGAGGAGAGAGATGGAGAGGGTGGATGGGAGAAAGGATGCGAGGCGAGAGAGGGAGTGATGAGAGATGAGAGGATCGGAGAGGTTTTCAGGGGAGATGAGAGGGATGAAGAGAATAGCGGAAGGAGGGACGAGTTGACTTGACGGATTGAGAGTGAGAGAGGGGGGAGGGCGGGGAGAGAAGAATGGGAGAGGGTGAGAGAGAGAGAGGGGGCGGTGGGAGGGGGTAGGAGAGTGAGAGAAAGAGAGAGAGGAGAGATGGATGATGGAGGAGGAGAGAGGTTTAAGAGAGAGGAGGGAGAAGATAGAGAGAGAGAGAGAGATGGGGGGGAAAGGGAAGAGTGATCGAGAGAGGGGGGAGGGAAAAAGGCAGAGGAGAGCAGGGGGGGGGGTAGAGGAGGGGGAGAGGAAGGAGAGATTGCAGAGAGATTGACGAGGGTTGAGAGATGAGAGAGGAGCCGCAGAGGGGGAGGGAAGACGAGTCTGATGTGAGAGGGGAGAGTGTGGAGGAGTGGACGAGTGCGGATGGAGAGGCAGAGAGGACCGAGGATGAGGAGGAGATTGAGGACAAGGGAGAAAGATCGGAGTGATGAGAGAGAGAGAGGAGAGAAGGAAGATATGAAGTACTGGAAAGACGCTAGTGAGTTGAGAGAGATTGGGGAGCAGGACGAGAGGAGAGAGAGAAGAGAGAGATGTCAAAGGAGTTTCGAGAGAGAGAGGAGAGAGAGAGACTAGAGGGCGAGAGACGGGACGAGAGAGTGAGAGGGGAGTGGGATTGAAGGAGATGGAGTTACGAGAGAGAGGGGAGTCGGACGATTGAGGATGACGATTGATGAGAGAGAGGAAAGGAGGATGGAGAGTCAGAGAGGATGGAGAGAGAGAGAGAGGGGAGAGAGAGATGGCAGAGAGAGAGAGAGAGATGTTGGGAGTGGGAGAGATCGGGAGAGAGCGAGAGACGGGAGAGAGGAGGACTGTACAAAGGGGCAAAATTATAATATTTAAAATAATAGAGACTGAGAGAGGAAGGCTGAGGAGAGAGGAGGAAGGGAGATGTACGGAAGATCGAGAGAGAGTGAGAGAGTAGAGAGTTGATTGAGTGAAAAGTGGATGACGAGATGACGAGGGAGGAGAGACGATGGAGAGGTTGAGAGAGAGAGATGGGAACGAAGGAGGAGAGAGAGAGAGAGAGAGAAGGTGAGGGGAGAGGGATGAGAGAGGGAGAAGAGGAGAGGGGAGAGGGTATAGAGGGGGGAGGGGAGAGAGAGTGGGGGGAGTGGGGGAGGGAGAAGAGAGTGAGCGATGAGGAGAAGGAGAAGGAGGGTGGAGAAGGAGGAGTGAGGGAGAATGGAGGAAGGAGTATGACAGAGGTGGAGAAAGTGAGAAGAGAAGGAGGAGAGGGAGGAGAAGGAGGAGAGGGGAGGAAGAGAGAGAGAGAGAAGGAGAGAGAGAGTAGGAGACGGGAGAGGGAGCACGAGGTGAGGGATGAGGTGGATGGGGAGACGGAGTTGGATGAAGAGACGATGAGAAGGAATGGAGAGTATTGGAGCGTGATGGATGAGAGAGAGAGTGAGGAGGAGAGAGGGTGTGGAGGGTGGAGAGGAGAAGAGGAGAGGGGGGGGGTGGAGAGGGGGGGGGGGACGGAGAAGGAAGGAGAGAGATGAGCATGGGCGGCGAGTGGTGAATTGAGGATGAATGGTGCGATGTGGGAGTGGAGATGGAGAGATGGAGAGCTGGAGACTGATTGTGAGAGATTTGTCGAAGAACGGGGAGAGGGAGTCTCGTGAGTGTGTGGTAGAAGAGTAATGAGATGACGAGAGAGAGAGAGTGGGTCACGAAGGAGAAGAGATGAGGGTAAGGAGAGAGAGAGGAGAAAGGAAGAAGGGCGGAGAAATGAGAGGGGGGGATTGGGAGAGAAGGAGGAGATGAGGAGAGAAGGAGTGAGGGATGATTAATCACCTTTATAATTTACTATCATAGTGATGCTCTTCTCAGCAGGATACTTGGGACGGGGGAGCGGAGAGTGACCTGCGAGGTTTCCGCTTCTCATGCGGTTGTGTGGGTTTGTTCATTACTTTTGTTAGAGTAGGGATGAGAGAGAGGAAAGGAGATGTGGGTGAGAAGGGGAGAGAGAGTGAGAAGGTCGGAGATGGTAGAGAGAGAGAAGAAGGATTGATAGCAGATATGCGTAGGATTTAGGAGAGAATGAGAGAGAGGAGAGTGAGGAGACAGGGAGAGAGAGAGAATTGAGGGAAGAGACTGGGAGGGAGAGACGAGACGGATAGGACGAGTGGTGAGAGAGAGAGAGAGATGTTGAGAGAGAGAGAAAGGATTTTGAGGGTGGTAGGAGAGAAGAGGGAGGGGGCGAGAGGTGGTGGGCGAGGGGGACGGAGAAGATAGGAGAGGAGGGAGAGAGTTGAGAGAGTGAGATCTAGACAGAGAGAGTCCTTACGCCGGCTAGCACGTGTGATCCGAGGGTAGATTGAGCGATGTGAGATGAGACGTGAGGTTGAAGTGAGATGGGAGACGAGACAGTGATGAGAGAAGTGACGATTCGATGAGATTGAGGAGAGTTGGAAAGGAGGGATGAGAGTATGAGAGAAAGAGGAGATAGAGAAAGGAGACGAGAGAGGGTTGAGGGTGAGGTGATTGTGAGTGGTGTGGGTATTGACTTGAGAGAGTGTGTGAGTTGGAGGGTTGCGTAGTTTGGGTGCGTTGTTGGGGTGGGGGCGCGTGTGAGTGGTGGTGGAGGTGTGTGTTGTGTGTAATGGTGGGGTGGTAGGAGTGGAGGGGGGTGGAGGAGGTAGTTGTAGTGGGATGTGTGGAGGGGGGAGAGAGATCCGAGAGTAGATGGGACGGAGGATGGGGAGTGTGGATGATGAGTGAAGGAGGGAGGATGTGAGGGATGAAAGGAGAAGAGAGGAGAGAGAGGTGTGAGGGGAGGATTTAGGAGAGTGAGAGTAGGAGGGTAGAGACGGTGGGAGGTGGTTGGTGAGAGATTCTGATTGTAGAGCCAAGAAGTGGATGGAACGAGGGGGGGGCTCTGAGAGGGAGGAAGAGGAGTGAGGGTGAGAGGGAGAGAGGATGATAGATGGGACGATGAAAGAGAGACGGAGTGGAGTGGGGAGAGGAGGAGAGGAGTGCGATATGATGAGGGAGCGATGAAGAGGGAAGTGGGGGAGATGCGTGTGAGTATACTGACGTAGATGGTACGCAGAAGAGTGGGAATAGGGAGGTGGAGAAAGCTGAGAGGAAGGAGGAGATGACAGACGTGATGAGGAGAGAATGAGAAGGGAGTGGAGGACGTGGGAAGGAGAGAGTGGAAGAGAGGAGAGTAGATCGGAGAGGAGAGGATCTGAGTCAGAACGGAGAGATTTGAGGCGAATGAGGAGGAGAGACGGAGGGAGGACGGAGGAAGCGGATGGATGGAGAGAGGGAGAGATGAGGGGAGAGAGGAGAGAGAGGAGAGGAAGAGGCTGGAGATGATGAGATGTTGTTAAGGCGAGAGGAGGAGAGAAGGGAAGGAGATCGAGATTGCTGATGTGAGAGGTGGGGAGAGAAGAAGAGAAGGTGCGGAGAGAGTGAGGATGAGGAGCGTCGCGGTAAGTGAGGGAGAGTGCTGAGGTGAGTCGAGATGATGGGAGGAGATGTGAGGGGGGTGGAGAGGAGGGAATGAGTTGTATGTGATGGAAGAGTCGAAGAGGAGGGGAGAGAGGAGGAGAGTCGAGGAGGGGAGAGGAGGAGTGATTGAGGAGAGAGGGACGTAGATGGCATTGGAGACGAGATGGAGTGGAGGTGAGGAGCGAGGAGAGGAGATGAGGAGACGAAGGAGATGAGAGGAAGAGAGGTGAAGAGACAGTGAGGAGAGAAGTTGGAGAGAGTGAGAGAGAGAATAGAGGGTAGAAGATGAGAGAGAGAGAATTTAGATGATTTTCTTAGGGGAGTGCGATGATTGGGAGGAGGGGAGAGGAGGGAAGTGGAGAGAGGAGGATGGAGAGAGGAGAGATGAGAGAGATTGAGGAGCGGGGGAGGAGAGAGGGAAAGAGGGGGGAGGAGACGATTGATGAGAGTGTGGGAGGGAGAACCGGTCCGGGAGGGAGGGGGGTGTGGAGAGGGAGAGCTTGAGAATGAAGAGGGACTGGTGAGATGAGGGGAAGTGGGGCGTATGTGAGTGGAGAGTGGGAGCGGGATGAGAGACTGGAGCGGCTGAGAATGGAGACGGAGATAGGAGCGAGTCTGGATGAAGGATAGAGGTGAGGGAGTACTGGAAGGGAGCGAGGAGTGAGGGTAGGTGTTTTGAGAAAGTAGGGGAGAGGATGAGAGACGAGTGAGGGCGATTGGAGTTCTGGGTGACTCGTGGAGGAGAAGGCTCAGGAGGAGAGAAGTCTCGGGAGGAGATGAGGGCGGGGGTAGAGGAGAGGGGATGCATGAGGGAAGAGAAGGCGAGGGCGGAGGCGAGGGAGGGAGGGGATGATGTGAGTATGACGGGCGCCGATGAAGCTAGTGGTGATGCGGGAGATGGGAGACGGGGGGGGGAGAGGGGGAGGAGGGAGTGTGAGGGATGAGAAGCAAAGAGAGGCAGAAGGATAGGTTTGCGATGAGAGTCGTGGGAGGACGAGGTGGGATATAAGAGTGAAAGAGGGGAGTGGGATGGAGGTGAAGGAGTCAGAGGAGGGCGTGAGATGGTTGGTGGAGGGGCGTAGAAAGGGGATGAGGGGAGGGGATGGGGGGAGATGGGTTTGAGAACGAAGGAGAGGAGTTGAGGCGGAGAGGGGGGGAGAAGGGGGAGAGAGACGAGAGAGGAGAGAGGGTTGAGAGGGGGAGGAGGGATGGTGAGTAGTGCGTGAGAACGATGGAGAGATGATGAGGGAGACTGGAGGTGGAGAGAGCGGAGAGAGAGAAGATGGGAGAGGGGTGGAGAGAGGAGAGATGATTAGAGGGAAGGAAGGAGAGTGATCCGTTGAGTGGAGGAGACAGAGACGTAGAGTGAGAGAGAAGGGGAGGAAGATGGAGGACACGAGGGGAGCGGTGAGGTCGTAAGTGGGTTTGATGTGTTCGTGGGAGATGGGAGGGGTGAGGTTTTGGAGAGTGAGGGAGGGAGTGGAGAGTGAGTTAGGATGAGGAGGAGGGATGGGAGAGGAGTGGCGGGGGAGAGGGATAGATCACGAGATGTTTGGAGGAGAGAGGCTGGAGAGAGTGGTGGGGGGGACGAGGACAGTTTTGATGGGAGACAGAGAAGTGGAGAGTAGGAGTGAAGAAGAGCGGATGGGGATCAGAGAGACGGGGAGAGAGACGATGACCAGAGGGATGATTGAAGAGATTGCGGATGAAAGAGAGATAGTCGCGAGATGAGACGTGGAGGATGTCCGAGAGAGAGAAGGATGGAGAGGAGAGAGGATTAGAGAGTAGAGTTTTTGAGAGAGAGAGAGAAGTGTTTGAGGAGAGAGAGAGGAAGGAACGAAGATGACGAGAGCGACTGAGAGTACGAGTGTGAGACGGAGACGAGAGATTTGTTTATGAGAGAGTAGTGTATGAGAGTTTTTAGAGACGATGGAGAGGTGAGATGAGAGTGAAATAGATGAGAGGCTGAGAGGAGTAGCGTGGGATTATGTGAGAGGTTAGAGGAGAGGAGGAGTGGAGAGATTTTGGAGCTGGTCGACAGAGGAAGCTGAGAGGGGAGATTGGAGAGGATGCTGGAAGAGAAAGAGCGGACCCCCCCCCCGAGAGAGAGTGCGCGATGTAGGAAGAGGTGTATGGGAGCGAAGGTTAGTGAGAGGGAGGGGATTGGTGGATGGATAGGTTGGACGACGGGGACGGGAAGACTTAGGAAAGTGAGGTGGAGAGTGAGAGAGACAGAGGAGTGAGAGGAGACAGGAGAAGGAGGGAGAGTCCGAATAGGAGAGTTGAGAGAGCTAGAGAGCTCGAGAGAGAGAGAAGAGAGGATGAGGAGACGAGAGGACAATGCGCGTCTTTTTGACGGTGGGCCGACTATTTGAGAGGAGAGTGTCGAGGATGAATCGAGATGTGAGAGGAGATAACCGAGGAGAGATGGGAAGAAAGTGGTAAGGATATATTGTATGACTGAACTGTATGAGAGATATGGATGAGACTGTTGAGAGGGGGGAGGAATTGAGAGAAGCAAGGAGGAGAAGGAAGAGAAGGATGGACTGGGGGGATGAGAGAGAAGTAGTTAGATTGGGACGAGATGGATGAGTGGTTTTTTGGCTTGGACCGACGTGAGGAATTTCTGTGAGAGAGTTTGAGTTGGATAGATTCGTTTACGAGTGGCCAGAGTGATCTTTGGGTGACGGAGAGAGAGCTGAGGCGATGGAGATCTGAAGTAAGCGAGAGAATGGAGAAAGGGGAGAGGAGGGCTGGTGAAAGAAGAGAGGAGAAGGAGGAGGGTGAGTAATGGCGGGATAGGAAGAGAGTTTATTGATTAAGAGTAGAAGAAGGAGAGGGTGAGTCGGAGCTTGGAGTGATGCGAAAAAGTAGAGAGGAGGAGGATATGGAGAGTTCGGAAGGGAAGGGAGAAGGTGAGAGAGGGATGAGATTAGACAAGGAGGATAGACTGTGAGGATGGATGTGAGGGATAGGAGAGGAGAGAAGAAGAGGGTGGTGGCAGAGGAAGATGGAGACTCTGGAGGTGGATGAAGGAGATAGTGAGAAATTGAGATGGGGGAGCCCGCGTGATTGAGGAAGTGGAGAAGTAGGAGAAGAAAGAAGGAGAGATGTAGAGGGATGAAGTCTGGAGTATTTCAGGGATTAGCATCTTGATAGGAGAGAGTCGAGACCAGTGGATGAGGGGAGGGAGGGTGGAGACGGGTCCGAGAGGGTGAGAATTTGAGTGGGGTTGAAGAGAGAAAGAGAGATGGTGAGGGTGAAGGACGAGGTGAGAGGACGGGGAGATGGAGGAGAGAGGTTAGAGAGTAGGGTGGAGTAGGAGATGTTGGTGACGATGAAGAAGGTTCACGAGATGGATTGGTTGAGAGATTTTGAGAAGGATATAGAGGGAGAGGGATGAGAGTCAGTGTGTGATTTGGGAGATTTCGAGAGAGGAGGAGAGAGAGGAGAGAGAGGAGAAGTGGAGAGTGTGAGAGAGAGTGGAGAGTGAGAGTGTGTGGAGAGAGAGAGAGAAAGGTGAGGGTGAAAGAAGGAAGAGAGAGAGAAAGATTGAGAGATAAGATGGTGAGAAGAGAGAAAGAACGGAGGGTGTATTCGAGATATGAGAGTGAAGAGAGAGGAGAGAAAGAAGGAGAGGAGAGGATGAGGAGGAGAGAGGATTGGGTGTGCGACCATGGACTGAGTCGGAGGGAGGAACTGAGAGGAGACGGCTGACTAGATTAGTGGACGGAGAAGTTTAGAGACGGGAATTTTGGGGGATCTTGTGAGTAAATCGTATGATTGTGGGTAGAGACTCCGATCATAGGGATGTAGAGATGGATGTGAGGTAGGAGAGGGGAGAGGGAGTGAGGAGAGGAGATAGAGAGGAGAGAGAGATGCGCCGGAGAAGAGAGAAGATGTGGAGACGGAGAGTGTGGGGGAGGGGAGAGGGGGGATGCGAGGGTTTAAGAGGGGGGGAGAGAGAGTGAGATGAGAAGGTGATGTTAGAGAGGGGGGGGAGGAGGAGGAGGGAGAAGGGGGGGTCGGGAGAGGGGGAGAGTGGGAGAGAGAGGATGAGAGAGGGGAGTAGTATGGGAGAGAGAGATGAGGGAGACGAGGAGGAGGAGTGAGCGAGAGGAGAGAGAGAGAAATACGAACATGAGGGAATTTAGAGAGAGAGGGGAGAGAGTGGGAGAAAGAGGAGTTGAGGTGTGGGAGAGAGGGAGGAGAGAGATGCGAGGGACGAGGAGGTTAAGAGGATGAGGAGGCGGGCGGCGGATAGTAGAGAGGGGAGCGTGACGAGAGTGTGAGGAGAGAATGAGGTGAGGAGGAGAGCAGGGGTGCAGTGAGAGAGATGAGGATAGATGAGTGAGGTGGAGAGGGGGGGGGAGAGGGATGAGTGAGGTGTCTTTGGGAGAGGGGGTTGGGAGAGGCGGAGAGGAGATAGAGGGGAGTCGAGAAGCGCTGGGGGAGAGAGACAGAGGAGAGGAGATTGAGTGGGGAGTGGAGATGGAGGGAGAGAGAGGGAGACGATGTGAGAGACGTGGAGAGAGAGAGGAGGATGAGAAAGAGTGAATGGGGGAGAAAGATGGAGAGAGAAAATAGTGAAAGAGTAGGGAGAGTGGGGTGGAGGAGAGTAGAGTATGGAGGATGTGGAGGGAGGGAGAGAGATTGAGAGGGAGAGAGAGAGAGAGTGAGAATACGAAATGAGTATTAGAGAATGGAAGAGAGAGAGCGAGAGCGAGAGAGACGGGGAGAGAGCTGAGAGTAGGGGGAGGAGGGGGGAGAGAGTGTGATTGGGGAGGGAGGATGGGTGGGAGGGAGGGGGGAGGGGAGGGGTTGGGAGAGAGGTGATTGAGGTGGGAGAGAGGAGTGGGGGGACGGAGAGAGAGTGAGAGGAGAAAATTAGCGATGATGGAGAGAATACCCGATGATGAAGAGGAGAGAGGACCGAGGAGAGAGAGAGAGAAAGTAGTGGGAGGACAAGAGATGAGGAGACCGAGGAGGAGTGGAGAGAGAGGAGGGTGAGGAGAATAGGAGGGATGGGAGGGAGAGCGTGGTTTGGGGAGAGTAGAGAGGAGAGTTAGGGGAGGGAGGATGAGAGAGAGGAAAGAGAGAGGTTTGGGGAGAGAGACGGGAATGAGCGAGGAGTAAAGAGCGAGAGGGAAAGAGAGGAGCGAGCGGGGCGAGCTGTGCGAGAGCGAGCGAGAAGTGGAAGGCGACAGGCGAAGAAGAGCGGAAGGATAGTGAGTGGGCGCCCCCCGCCCGGACGAATGAGAGTCGAAACGGACCGCGCGGTTGCATACATCGGGATGCCCCGTAACAGCCTTTTAAGCGTAAGGACGGACGTACGGATACGGCGTTCGGGTCGGGATGGCGTGAGGGGTTTGTATGGTTTGGGTTCGGGGGGTGGTGGGGGTAGGGGGGGAGGGGGGTGGGGAGGGGGGGTGGGCGGAGGGGGGGGGGGGGGGGGGGGGTTGGGGGTTTGGATTGGGAGAGAGAGCGCGCGAGGGGGCCGAGCGACCGGGTACTGCTGAGGGCTGACCAGCGATAATGGGAGCTCGCATGCAAAGAGAGGGAGAGAGGGGGGATTTGATAAGAGAGCTATACTTGTGTTGTGTGTTGTGATGTTGTGAGTGTGAGGATGTTTTGGTGTTTGTGTGTGTGTGTGTGTGTGTGTGGGTGGGGGCGGGATGGGCTGGGGTGGGTTGGGGTGGGTGGTGGGTGGTGTGGGGGGGGGGGTTGGTGGGTGGGTGTGGTTGTGGGGTGGGGTTGGGGGGGGTGGGGTGGGTGGGTTTAGGTGTGTGGATGTGGGACAGTAATTGGGGGGGAAGTAGTGTTTGGGCAGGGGGAGAGAAGAGAAGGAGAGCGAGAGAGAAGAGAAGAAGAGAGAAGCTCGCGAGAGAGAGACGAGAGCGAATTCTCGCGCGAGATAGCGCGAACTGCCGTTCCCTATCTCTCCTCTCCACCATTCTCTCCTCTCCTTCCTCCTTATCCTTCTGTTTTCTCTCCCCCTTTTCTCCCCCTTCCCCCCTCTCTCTTTGCCCATTCTTTTCGTCTCTTTCCTTCCTCCCCCTCTTTCCCTCTTTCTTCTTAATTCCGCACTTCTCTCTTCTTTTCCATTATCTCTCAGATTTCCTTAACCTCTATCGTCATTCTCAAACCCCCCTTCCTCCCCCTTCCTACCCCCTCCCTCCCCCTCCCGTCTTTTCATTTCCGTTGCCAACCGCTCGGTCCCTGCGCCGTCCATTAAGTATCGAAAAGCGCTACGAGTAAAGCCCCCCTTCTTTTACGAGGCAAACCTCCTCGGACCCCCGCACGCAGTTCCACCTTCCCTTTCTCAGCCCTCACGATCGCCGCAGTTCTCGCTTCCCGCCGTTAAAATCCGGGGCAAAATTAACCGGCTTTTGAATAAATTCGCGCGCGCTTGCATTTTTCTCCCTTTCCCGGGTTTTTTGGGGGGGCGTGGGGATCCGGCCCGTCCGGGGCGGGCGGGCGCGGGAAGGGGCGGGGGGGGGGGGGGGGGGGGGGGGGGGCAGGAGGGATAGAGGGTAAAAGAGGAGGAAGGAAGAAAAGATGGAGGGGAGGAGAAGAAGGAAGAAAGAAAAAGAAGGAGGTGGGGAGGAGAAGAAGAAGGAAGGAGGAGGGAGGAGAGGAAGGAGGTAGGAGGAGGAGGAGGGAAGGAGGAGGAGAGGGGAGGAGGAGGAGGAGGAGGAGGAGGAGGAGGAGGGGGGGAGGGGGAGGGGGAGGGGATTGCTACGAATGAGGGCAGCGGGCAATCGGATCGAGAGATTTGGTATGAGGGGAAGGGGGGAGGGGGTTCTGCTATTAGGACTTGGGGGAGATTGCGAATGGGGGGGGGGGGGGGC
>NC_061857.1:3375259-3390259 GCF_019202785.1 Penaeus chinensis
CCCACTTACTTCCAAGGACGAAAGAGTATTGCTGATGCCCTTCATCACACCCAAGCTTCTGACAACAGGCATGGACCTCTCTGTGATATATGGACGTATGGAGTCTGTGATAAGACCAGCGCAGGAGTGCTTATTGCTCCTCCACTCTGCTCAGGAGCCTTCAGAGTTCTTGTGCTATAAGCCACATGTTCCTACACTGCAAGGTAAACACTTACCTACTTTAAGTCAGATTTTTATTCTTCATCCTTTCTCAATTGTATCCTTTTTTTTGGAAATACTGTAGCCACACAAAGTTTTAATAGGAGAATTAAAGGAAACGCGTTTTTGTTTCCACCACAGACTTCGGGACCCACTACCCAACATGTTCCACACAAACAGCTGTCATGTTTGGTGATTTGAACCCTGTGAGAAATCAAGGCCCGGATTTAGCACTGTTGCAGATGGGTGGGATAGCCCATCTTGTCTATCTGTGTGCAAGGGTACAGTATTGCCTTCTGTGTTATTTTGGCCTCCACAGCATATCAAAAATGGGAATTTTTTAAAGGACTTTATAAACTGATATGCATTACTAATTTATTGATCCACTTTTTTTTCTGATCCAGATGGTTGAAGTGAAGGGAGAAGAAAGAGAACAAGCTGAGGCTCTCACACTTCTCTTGCAAGCAGTTCACACTTCTCCTCACTTGGCTGCCCAGTACGCGGGGATCCGAGGCAATTCTCTCATCTTCCGCATTCTGATGTCTCCCCTTGCATCTCCAGGGGTGCAGGTCATTAAGGTATTGATTGGAGAAGAGCTATTTCGGAATTTCCCCCTGAATATGTTAAATTTATGGTTTTATGATTATTCAGTTGATGATATTTAGTTTTGCACTTGTATATAATGATTTGAACATAATTTATTACAGGCTCTGCTTGATGGTTGTACTTATCCGAGTGTCGTGCAGTACTTAGCATGCCGTGATGTGTACACCATCGCCCCACATGTACCAGCAATGCTAGTTGACAGGGACCTTATGGATTCACTCATTAGCAACTGGAAGACTTTCCTTGGGAATTGTTCTGAGAAACAGACAACAAAGTATGAGTTCATTTTATCTGTCTCTTCCGTTTATTTTTTATATTCTATTGTTTCCTCCATTTGTTTGTTGCAGTCTTTCAGTTTCAATTCAGAATAACAGAGAATGCTTAGCAATGAGATATACTCCTTGTCTTTTCAAACACTGTTATGATATATAAATCCTTTCATCAACCATTTCCAGGTATTGTGTGGATGAGAATGGGGAAAGGATAAGTGTACTAGGTATATTGCTGTCGGTGCTGAAGGTGCTGGTGGCGGAAAACCAACCATATCGAGACTTTAATCTCTCTCAGTTGAGGGACATTGATGCTTTGGACAAGATTCTCTTCATGTGCAAGGTTGGTTTGATTCTCTCTCTCTCTCTCTCTCTCTCTCTCTCTCTCTCTCTCTCTCTCTCTCTCTCTCTCTCTCTCTCTCTCTCTCTCTCTCTCTCTCACTCTCTTAGGG
Source organism: Penaeus chinensis (assembly GCF_019202785.1). Lineage (NCBI taxonomy): Eukaryota > Metazoa > Arthropoda > Malacostraca > Decapoda > Penaeidae > Penaeus > Penaeus chinensis. Next base: position 3,376,785 of record NC_061857.1, read on the forward strand.
GTAAGCAAAGTAAATGAATAGCAAAAGAAGTTACAAATAGTGAAACATGGATATTGAATAATTTACTTATTTGTCTTTTTTTTCTAAATATCACAGGAACTAGAGCTAACAACAGGTTCTCTGGATGGCCTGTGTTCAGCTGACTTGGTGGTAAGTGTTGTAACAGGTCTGGTAGGAGGTCTGGGACCTGGGTCTTGGAGAAATGCAGCCACAGGTCACACACATGGGTTTTCTGCCCAGGACTCGTATTCCTCAGGCTTTTGCTCAGGTCCTTCGGGAGTTGGCATGGCAGCTACGCCCACAGGTTGGTGAAGTTTTGAGGGTGTGTTTAAAGAGTATGTTAATATTGTTGCCACATTATTTTAGTACAGGACAGCTGCATAATGTTGCTTTTTCTCTTTCTCTCTCTCAGCATTGCTGTATTGGGTACAGCTTTCCACATTATTAATACCATTATTGACTTCCTGTCTTCCAGGGATTACCTCATTTGGGATTGGGTCACCTGGAGTCCGTGTGAGAGATGTGGCAGCTGTTTATGGTTTCTTGTTGCTATCACATCCTGCCCACCTTACTTACGCAGCTACAGAGCAGCATACTGCATACTATTTACCACAAGTTCCATCTTCAACCAATAGTAGACAAGGTGATAAAGTCTCTTTTATACAAACCTGCACATACATACTTTTCTTTTATGGTAATAGACAAAGTACTACCTTGAATTAACATTGCAAGCCGTCAGTATGCCTTAGAGAATTGTCATACTGGACATTAATGGAGTATCAAGTTGGACAGAAACCCAGCACTTGGAGTAATAATAATTAAGGTGAATAGATGCAGCTAAGAGAAGACTCCCTGAACAGAAAAGTAAATGATAATATATGTTGTCTTCCAATAGGATCCCTTGTGGCTATTGGGGTCGATTTGGCAGCTGAGATAAATGACGTTCCTAGGCCAAGTCAGGAAAGCCAACGCCAGGTTAGTTTGATTATTTTTCTTTTATTTCTTTGTGGTCATTATTATTAGTAGTAATATTTTAGTAAGTATTAGTAATACTATTATTTTTTTTTATCTTTACCTCTGATACTTAAATCACCCACATAGCCCTCGTACACTCACTCTTTCACGCTCTTAACAGACCGGTGATTGGATTGTGATTGGCACTAAAGATCCAGTGCTGAAGCCACAATCAGTAAAGAGCAGTCAGAAGAAGAGAGAGCCAGAGTCCCCCAACAAGAGCACTTCTCCAAGCTCAGGAGAGGAGGAGAATACAGACGTAGTGGACAGTGTGAGCAACAGTGAGACTGCCAGCGATGCGACCATGCCAGAGGTTGAGGATCAAGTGGATGGTGAGGTGATCCGGGAGATTGAAACCGCTCTCTCTGCAGTCATTCCAGTGGGAGAAGTTGCTCTTGCCAAAGAGGAAGAAGAACAGGATGTAGATGATGGGAGTTGCTTGACGAAGGCAAAAAGCAAGGACATAGAAGTTGAAGTGGGTGAGGAGAAGAGTGAGAAGGAGGCAGAGACATCAGATGAGCAGAGCCAGTACAGTAGCCCAGACGAGTCATCTAGGAGCGAGGAAACAGAAACAGATGATAGGATTCTGGGCAAGACAAGTCGTTGGACTGAGGAGGTGATGGATACAGATGAGGATGACAGTGACGAGGAAGATGAGAGCATAGATAATGACGACCACTCATGCCTAACACAGGTAGTGGTTGGGTTGCTGGAAATGCTGGAAATGGTGTTGAAGTATTCTTCTGACACCACTACCAGGACATTGTTGGCTGAGGCTTTGTTCATGGATCAAGTGTTGATCATGTGCAACCACCCTCAGCCCATTATTAGGTGTTCTGTCTTCAAGGTAACTTTTCCTTTCTTTCTTTCTTTTAAGTTTCTAGTATGTGTAGTAAGTTGAGCAGTGAAGAATACATTGTCTTTATTTGGGTTAAAAAGGAATATTGAATGCTTTTTACTTCAGACCATAGTGCTGATGAATGACCATGGTTCCTCACTTGTATTGCCAACAGCTGTTTACCGTGATACTAGACAGGTGCTCCCCAGAGGACATGGTCATGCACCTGCGTCAGAATGTTCCATTAGTGATGGCTCAGCAGCTGCACAAACACAGCACGATTTCTACACAGCTAGTCACTGCTGCATTTTCCCTTGCTCTGGGACGATCTTTTACCTTTGAGGACTATGCCATTGATAGTGACCCAAGCCTTGCTCTTCCTAATCAGGTGAGATTTTGTGCATATGTATATGTATACATGTGTTATGATGTGTGTGTGTGTGTATTGCAAATTGTACTGATAATATGATCATCTCCAACTTAAAATCTTAAGTGGTGTCATTTAAAGTGGAAGCACTCTGTTCCTCTGTCTTTCCTAACGCCTCTGAACCCTTTTATCAGGTGGTGCTCTTCATCCCACTGATGGCTCTGTTGCCGCACTCAGCCCAAGACATAGCTCTGTGCCACAACTCCCTTATGGTTCTGTTAGACCTCCTTCACAAGGTAAGTATATGAAAACCATGATACTGATTGTAGCAAAAGTATAGCTAGGTCTAATATAATCTCTTATTTTCCAGTTTTCTCTCAATTATAGGTTATATGCTTGTATTTGTTTGTTTGCATGTCTTGGAGGGAATTGTAAAGTAGGATGACAGAATGTGGCTGCATGCACTAATACCATGGGATCAGCAGTTAGACTAATTGGAAAGTTGATAGATAAATGGAGCATATTTTGCCAGATTTTACCAGCATATCTGATCATTACACAATCCCCAGATTCCTTAAGTCCACATACTGTTTCCAGAATACCGAACTGATCATCCCACTCATTCACAAAGCTCACTTTGTGGACTCACTCCTTTCCACCATGAAGAAGTCTCTGCATGACAACAACCTTGGCATCAATGACATCACAGGTGAGAGTGAGTGTGAGGTGGTGGTGTCTGACATCACTGAAATCTTCTCCTGGATCATCAACTGCCTGGTAGCATCACCCCAACACAAACACTTCATGGTAGGTACTGTTGTTTATAAGGAAACTTCTTTTATATCATTAGTTATTATTAAGTTGCTTTCTTCACCCAAAATAAATAATACTTTAAACTCTTTTCAAATGAATGGCTTCACTTTACAGAAATATAAAGCCCATTTCTTTACTTCAGCTGAGTCTCGAGGTGCTTCACCAGCTAAACCTCTTATGTCGAGGAGAAGCAGCCCAGTGTGGAGGCCAGGCTAGTTGTGTGGGGCACTTGCGCAGTACAGAGGCAGCTCTTTTGCAAGTCGCTCTTACACGCATTCAAGCCACAGCCTCCACACATCTACATTCTATTGGACAGGATCTAAGTAACAGTATTAGAGGTATGCTTTTACATAGAAAGAGATAGATGATAAAGATTGGAAATATGTCACTTTGTATTTTTATTTTTCTGTTAAGGCAACTTTCATGATGACATTTTTTTCCTTTTTCCTTTTTTTAGAGGAGAAGACCTTTGGAATTTCTGGATCATCCAGTCTACACAACATCAAGCTGTTTGCCACCATGGCAGCTCGAGATGACAGTGATTCAGGCGTTGGATCTGTTTTAGCCAATTACACAACTATACCCTTAACACACAGGTCAGAAATGCCTTTGATTCTTTTGCAGTGAGATAGATTCCATTAATAGTCCATAGCAATAATATTAATTCCTACACCTTTTTCCCCAGAGGTAGAATGCAGTAGGTGTTTTACCATCTCATTATATCCTATTTTTGTTTTGTTTTCAGCTTGCACAACATAGCTGATCAGCTGTTCATGTCTCAGAGCCGCAGTTCTCCATCCCTCGTTCTTAGTAATGCAAAAAAGGAGGACAAAGTTCTTGCCCATTCTGAGATAGTTGACAGATTTAAAGTGCTGTTGCAGAAAGCTACAGATTTTGTGTTCATGTCTGGTATGGGACAATTTATCTGTTTTGTTTATTATTTACTTCCAGTTTACATTAACCTCTCTGCATATGTGAGAAACATTAAAAAGTTATGAGAATCTTTATTTTGGAATATTCTGTTCTTATAGAATTGGTATTTGTAATTCTTTACTGTATTTTTCATTGTAATGCAGCATGGTCATCTGTTGAGTCTGTGGGCAATGAGATGCCATCTGGCGGTGCACCAGAAACCTTCAGCTTGTTCCTACTTGAACTCCTTTTAAGCGCAGCTGCAACCATCACACAGCGGAAAGGTAAGGTGGAAGGCATCTTTTTACCAATGTGATTTGGATAAGTCTTGTCCTTTTACTGGTATGATTTGGATATGTGTGGAGTTTAAGGAGTGATTCAGTTGTTTGAATTTTTTATTCTAGTTTGACTTTGTAGTTTGTATAGTGTTGTTGTAGTTTGTATAGTGTTATAGTATTCTTATTGGTTGTAATATTTTTTCCATACAACTAATTCTTACTTTCTTTTTAACCTATTCAAATATCATACCTAAAGCCAGTTCAACCCAAACAGGCACAGCCGATCGCACTGGCTGGGAGCGTGTAGTGTGGGGTTGCCAGGATATTTTGAGACTTCACCTCACACACCTCCTGGCTCTGGTCACATCCCCTAGGACACACATCCACACCCGGCTCAGAGCTGCTCAATCACTGGCCACCCACTCACGAATACAGCCTGTTCTTTCATATGCAAACAAGGCAAATCCACAGGTAATTGTTCATTAGATGTAGATGCAGTAGTCTTCTTCTTCTTTTTGAGAATAGTGGAAGGAGACTTTAATTCATTCTTGCACTGATTAGTGGGTGAACTCATACAAAAACATTCAATATTATCCAGCATTTTTATTATGCATTTTATCTCTATTAATATTTCCAGTTACTCTACAAAGTAGGAATCTTTATGCATGAACTGCGATACCAGAATGAGAACAAGTTAGATGGAGCAGCTGTCAAGTGTTGTGAAATGGTTCTCCAGATACTAGAAGATTGCACTGTTCATGTCTTGCCTCCACCAGAGGTAAGTGTATTCTGTTTCCTGAAACCAAGTGTCGGCTGCATTTATTACATGTTTATGAAATATATACCTATTAAGTATTAATGGCTGACTTGTTCATGTTTGTGAAGGTTCATCATGTATCTGTGTAATTCATGTGATCCTCTAAAGGGATAGTTAGTTATCTCCAGTTATCCAGTTAATGAGTTGAGCTCATATTATAAAATTATTCTCTTTAGGCAATCCTTTGAAACATATAATTTTTCATAGGCAATTGAATGTTATACAAAATTCCAGATGGTTTTTCTATAAATCCAACTGCAGAATGTTATTTTTTTCTATACCAAATTCTTTCACATTTCTCCTGAAATGCCTAATTTGCTTCCTAGCTATACCCACCTCATGGAGCCATGAAGGAGTGGAGTGTAGTCATTGAGGAGAAAAAACAGTGGCAAGATGAGGCAGCAAAGATTGCAGCCCTGATTGTCGATCGGTGCACCAAGCAGGACAAACGGTAAGTGGTGTTCGTGTGCTCTGTTCAGTTTTAAGATTCAGGTACATATATTTTACATTTTGGAAATCCATGAGAACAATATTAGCTTTCCTCAGCAATTCAGTGATAGTTGGTTAATTATGTAGAGAGATTTGATGGTTTATTTTTCATTTGATTGTTGATTTTTGCTCTGGAGATTATCCACTTTTCAATATTTTACTTGAATCATTTGTGAATACTTAAAACAATTGCACATTGAACTGAATAAATTTCTCCACATTCCCAGACTACTGACGAAAAACAGCCAAGTCTATGAGTCGGTAGCAGGAGAATGCAGTCGCCTCACACGCACAGTTGTAGACAGGCAGAATGTAGAAAGGAAAGTAGTTCTCGGGGGCATCAAGCACTCACAGTGTCGCCATGTCCACTTGACACACAGATGGAGAAGCCTGATTGATCTCCTCACACATGAGAGAGCTACTTGGCATTTCCCAGAAGCTTATCCAAGGTAGGACACTGAAGAAGCTGCATCTAAGTTAGATACTGTTCAGAAACTTAACATCACAATACTATTTTTAAGTAAGAATTTCACATGCTGTCATTAAGTTTTATCAGGTAGGAAGCAATTTTATGAATGGAGGAGTATGTGGAATAAGATCATGAATGCACTTCTATGAAAAAGCGGTTTGCTTATACAGTTGTTTTGCATCTGCTTTGATGCATTTCAGAAATCTTTTCTGTGTAAGTAAAATGTCTCAAGTTTTAGCAGGCTGAATACTGGTTATCCCCAGTTGCAGTCAGAATGGTTAAAGAAAGTGATGAGATTTTTCGTATGAAAAAGCACACTACTGAATTATTTTTTGGGTTGCATTTGCATGGTTTCTGCTGGTTGACTGAAGTATATGTTGAAACTGGATTTTATGACTGCGGCTGTATTAACAGGTCCTGGCAGCTAGACCAAACTGAAGGCCCAATGAGAGTCCGCAAAAGGCTCAAGAGAGGTCGCCTTAATATACAACCTCGTTACCTCATGCCAGAATATAGACAGAAATTAGGTAAGTAACAGTTTTTCTACACATTCTTCTCCCTGCTCTTCTTTCTTGAAATTGTATATATCCATTCATGAAATATATCAGTACGGTTAATATCTTAGATATATGAAACATGTGTAACATTTTCCTTTTAACCTTCTTGATTACAGACATAGAAAATAAATTAGCTCCTCTAGAAGCTGTCCTTCAGGGATCAGAGACTGAGTCAGCAATGGCGGTCATGATCGAACGACTTAATGTGAGCGAACGCATCATCCACATGAGCAGTGCTTCTGTTGTCTCTCCAGGGATGGAACAGCGAGGTGAAATCCTCATCAGCCGGACTGCAATGTATTTTGTGGGAGAACAAGTTACGATTGACATGAACCAGGTATTATCACTGTACATGTTTCTTGTTCTTATACATGTTCACTTTTTAAATATTATTATTTTTGTTATCATTGTTATTTTTATTATTATTATTATTATTATTTGTGCTTATTATTTTCTTGTTGTAATTTCACCTATGCATACTTATTACAAGCAGATCTTCATAAATTGACCAGAAGAGGTGTAATCATAAGAGCTGTCATAAAAGGACCATTTTGGTTTAGAATAAATTGTTAGAAGACCATGTTATTTTAAGGAATTTTTTTTTTCTTATATACCCATTGCTACTGGGGAAATGTACTCTCCACTGCTTTTTATGTTAATTTTCTTTACACATAGATAGCTCCACAAGTGTCCAGTCAATTTGGCTCTATGGAGCCTCACCTGATTCTCCAATCCTTGAATTTTTGGGAGCAATGTTTTTTCTAATGCTATTGATATTGATACTGTTACTATTATTGTTATTGTCATTATGATTATTATAATGTTAGGATACTAATAACAATAAAAGAAATGAAAGAACCTTTCCAAAAATGAAGGAAAATAGAAGACAGGGAAGATAGGATTACTAATTGACTCCTTGGTGACTAAGAACTTGGTGAGTTGTCTATGTGTGAACACAATTAAAATATGTAAATCACAATGGACATGGCATTTACATACATGTCATCCCCAGAGGCAATAGGTTCAGAAGTAAAGAAAGTATGCCACTCTGATTTGCTCATATTTGTTACTTGACATCCCAACTGCCAACAGTGTGGTAGCAGCAGCGAAGTGGTGTCTGTGACGTGGCCCCTCGACAACATCCGCGAGATCCACATCCGCCGATTCCAACTCCAGGACTGCGCATTGGAGGTCTTCCTAACAACCGGGCACTCTGTCCTGCTGGCCTTCACTGACACCCAGCACAGGAACCAGGTGGGTGACTGAGCTTCTTTCTCTTTTGTTTTTGGAATGGATTCATTCAATTGTTGGTTCTTTTTGGAATGGTGTGTTTTCTTTTTTCCCTGCTTCTCCTTCTTTTTCTTTCTTTCTTTCCATGTCTCTTTATAAGGTGGATGAAATTTTACTGGTGTGTATTGATTGCTTCTCTAATTAATATAATTGCTCAGTTGATGCTGAATTTGATAGAGATTAACCTCCTGTGTATTATGGCCTCCGTATGGCATAATTTCCGTAAACCAGAGCTTCCCAATTTCTAATTATGTCAGTCTGCCAGATGCCAGATCAGCCCTGAGTGTCTTGGGTGACCTCATACTTCAAGTAGTACCAGCTTGGAATAGATGTTGGTCAGGGAAGATTTCTTTATGCATTCTGTCTCTTCCCATAGGAACACTCTCTGGATTCATTAGTCTTTCTTTTAGGTACCTTAATTAAGTACCTAATTTCATGTATTTCATGTTGCTGATAACATGGAATTGTATCTAACAGCTTTTCTTCAAGTTTGCTACTAAATAGGAAATGGTAAAGAAATCAAAGTAATTATTTATTGATCTTAGGTTATCGGGATCTTGAGCACATCTGACCTTCCAAATCTTTCGAGCAAAGCAACTTTACCTGAAGTCACCACACAATGGAGGGAAGGTAAGCCGTGGTTTGGATTATTCATTATTTTCATCACTTAACCTTTGTTCACAAAAAAAAATGTGGTTTTCCTTTTGTATTGTGTAACGAACTAAGGAAATATATATATTCTTGTTCTATTTCATTTTTTCTACAGGTCACATAACAAACTATGAATATCTGACTCAACTGAACAAGCTTGCTGGTCGTTCTTTCAATGACCTGATGCAGTATCCTGTGTTCCCCTTCATTCTCTCCAACTACATTGTTGAGATCCTGAACCTTAATGACCCAGCTGTGTATAGGTAAGTTATGACATCAGTTAGTCCTAGGCTAATACTCCATTTTTTGTTGTTCTTTTGTTTTTTCCATGTTATATGAAATATATTTGTTTAAAAAATCATCCTTTACTCACAATCTTCAAATAATTGAAGATTGTATTGATATCATTATGTTAGAAGTAGTTTCTGTTCTCTTTCAAGCCTTTTTCTTTCTTTAGCCTCCTCGTTTGATTACTTGGAAGTTAGTAGACCCAGAGATATTTTCTTATAAAAAGGCAATATGAATAGCTTCCATAATGAAAGTCTGGAATAATTTACCAAAAACTCATCCACAGGAATTTGAAGAAGCCTATTGCAGTACAACATAAACACAAGGAGCAACATTACATTAATAACTATGAGGTATGTTTGCGTCCTCATTTATTTTCTTCCTTTTATCTCACTCTCATTCACTTTTGATATTAAAAGTTTTTTTTCTTTCCAGAATTATAGGAGATACAAGGGAATCTAGATATAGCATCAGACAGTACTTTTTCATATAAGATTCCTCTTTTTTATTTTTTCATTATGCTTTAAAAAACCTATGTACATTGCTCTCCATGTTGATACTTGAACTTCAATTTCTTCATAACTGGGGTAATAATATACATACAATAAGTAATGTTAAAACAGATAATTTGATCCATAAGTTGATATATGAATGTGTATATACTCTCTCTAGATAACAAGGCAGATGAGTCAGAATGCAGGAGATGGTCCTTACCACTATGGCTCCCACTACAGCAACTCAGGGATTGTTCTCCACTTCCTCGTGCGCCTGCCTCCCTTCACTCAGCTCTTTCTTAGATATCAAGGTAATGTGCAAAAGAGGGAGGGAGGACTGGTCTTAATTGTATTAAGTAACAGTGTTTCTCTCCCACTGTTTTTCTCAGGTTTTATTTATTTTTTATTTTATTTTTTTTTTGCACTTTATTGTCTTTCTTTCTTTATTTTTTTATTTACTTTTCTTTTCCCTCTTTTTTTGTTTTTCCTTTGTATTTTTTTTCTTACTCCCTTTTCTTTCAATGAGTTCTTAAAAATTTTCTGAGTAATTTTTTCCTTTTGATATGATAATACCATCTATATTGTTCTAAGTTGGCCAAGATAAGTTCGGTGTTGGTTTGCTCTGACAATATAACCTGGTGTTAGTCCCCAAAGAGATGCATGTTCAGGATATTTAATGTTAGCATAGACATAAACTTTACCTACATGTGATAAAAAGAATATAAATAGTTGGTTGTCATTGTATGTAGATGTAATTATGATGATGAAATTTGCATTTTAGATATTGAGAATGGGTAGAAAATGAGTGCTGTTTTTACTATTGTTAACAGATTCAGATTTAAAAAAGAAGTTTTGAACCTAAATGTAGGTTGTCAGATTTTTTTTTTTTTACATCCCAGTTGCCCCATCACAGAAAACAGTACTTTTAAAACTGGAAATCACTTTTTCTCAATTTCCAGATGGGAACTTTGACATCCCAGACCGCACTTTCCATGCCGTTCAGACCTCGTGGCGTTTGGCTTCCTGCGATTCAACCACAGATTTCAAGGAACTTATCCCAGAGTTCTTTTTCCTGCCAGAAATATTCCTTAACTCTGAGGGTAAATATGGATCTCCATGGATTTTCTCCGCAAATATTCTTTTTTCTTTCTATTATTTGCCTGTATTGGCTTACAGATATATAAACACATGTTTTTTTTTGCATTTCGGTCCTGTGTTTTTGCATGTGTACGCACATGCTTAAAGGAAATATTGATGTTTTTTTTGTATTGCTAGAATATCATTTATTACAGGTTTCAACTTTGGTGTTCGGCAAAGTGGGGAAAGAGTGCATCATGTCCACCTTCCTCCCTGGAGTGGAGATGATCCAAGAAGGTGAGGGATATTCAAAGCCTTGGTTGTCAAACCTGTATGTGTGCTGGGAAAATAGAGAATACATTTGTGCATTTTATCAGTAAGAATCAATTTCTTTCTGTTCCTCCCATTTTCTTTCTCTTTCCCGTTACCTCTCACTTTTTCCCTCTCCCTTTCTCCATCTTCCTTCCTCTCTCTCTATGCCTCCCTCCTCCCTTCTCTCCTTGTCCATCTTTCTCTGCCTCCTGTCCCCCTTGATAACTTTCTAACTCCCCATTCTTTTTCACAATAGGTTTGTGCTTGTACACCGTGCTGCCCTGGAGTCACCATATGTGACTCAGAACCTTCACCACTGGATTGATCTTGTGTTTGGCCACAAACAGACTGGCCGTGCAGCTGTTGAAGCAATCAACGTCTTTCATCCTGCTGTAGGTTAACTTTGTTTGCTCGCACATTACTAATAATTTGTCTTTGACTTTTTGGGTTTTGCTTGTTAGTGAATAATGTAGTGGTAAGTCTATTTTAAAAGGACTGCAAAGTTTTGAATTGGTAATTTATGATAATTATAGGAAGAATAATAAATGGTTTCATCTGACACAGACATACTTTGGGTATGATGTTGAGAGTGGTGGAGACGAAATAGGCCGAGAAGCGAGGAAAGCAATGATCAAAACATATGGGCAGACTCCTCAGCAGTTGTTTAGCCACCCACACCCGCCTGTCAGTAATGCTGGATTTGCACAAAACCCCCAGGTATGTACTAACACGTTCCTCTTTTTTATCATGCTTTATTTCTCTAGCATCTGTTATTTGTTTTAACCTCATCTATGCAATTACCTATGTTAAGTCAATGTCTCAATATTGGGATTCATGACCATGTTACATTTTGTGACTGGAGGCATTTTGGAGATCAGAAATATTGACTGTCTTTACCAGGCACCAGAAGTCCTACATGAAGTACGAGGGCTTCGTTGGGGTTCGTATGCTGGTTCACCTGCAGACGATCGACCCATTCTGGCGTTGGTGCAGTTGCTCAAAACGCCAGCTGCCTATGTCACCAGCATTTCGGGAACAGAGTTGCTGCTGATGCCTCCACACACACATCTTGTCACAGCTGGAGTAGAAAAAGGACTTATTTGGGCAGGTAAGATCATTTCAGATTTGAGATGCTAATTACTGTGGTAATCCTCATAACAAAAAGTTTCAGGTTATGATCAAGCAGTATGTATATATTTTTTGTAGAATTAGTTATTCTTGAAGATGTTGTGCTTAAATATATTTTTGGTGGTGATTAGAAATTAGATAATAATACCATGTTTGTTTTTCTTCTTCTTCTTCTTCTTTTCTTTTCTGTTCTTTTTTTCTCTTTTCATTTCTCTCTCTCTCTCTCTTTCATTTAGTTGATTTGATATCTATATCTAACTTGCTTTTGATAACGAATTGATTAATTTGTCCTCTATTTTCAAAAGGCACCACCAGTGCATACATCGTATCATCTCATCACAAAGACGGAATCATACGCTGCCGCCGCCACAAAGATACACTATCCCAGCCTCTCATTGCTGTACCACCATTTGACAAGGTAATTATTAACTTTACTATTCAGCATATTACTGTAAATTTACAAACCCTTAATTGGAGTTTGAAGTCATAGAAAAAACTTTTTTGATAAATATATCAGGTTATACCTCTTCTACTTCTCCCCTACACCCTTTTGTACAGGTCATGTGGTGTAGCAGTGGAAGTGGCCAGGTATGGGTTGGTCTTGCATCAGGTCAGATCCTAGTATACCAGGTGTCTCCATATCATGCAGGGGGAGACCTGAAAGCCACTCTTACCCCGACAACACTGTTAGCACACACAGCTCCCATCATGCATATGTATGTGTCTGAAGCATTCAGTGTGTGTGTTTCAGGTGGAAAAGATGGCATGTGTGTTCTGTGGGACACAAATAGGTATGTTGTTCATAAAAGGAAAGCAGTTTTTTTGTGAAATTTCTAGATCTCATTCTAACTCAGTATTGTAGACATTATTGTTAGTATCGTATTATAACTCCTTTTGTATGGTTTTCCTTTTCTTACTGTTATTATTATTCATCACCAGGTTGTCATATATCAGGAGTATTGGATCCAGTGGTGTTGAAGTCTCTCTCTTGGCCATGAGTGAAACTTTGGGTGACTGGGCATCAGTCAGTCCTTTAGGCTCTGCTGCCTCTGTTCTGCGCCTCTACACCATAAATGGAGCGTTGGTTGACTCTGTAGTCACCCCTGCACCTGTAACAGCAATCACCTTCTCCTCAGCACCTGAGGGCACAGCTGTTAATGTCATTGCTACAAGCTTAGCAGATGGCATTATTAGGTAGACAAAATCAATGTTTTATTTTTATTAATACTTTTTGTGTGTTTATCTTATTACCATTTTTTGTAATTATGTTGAATTCAGGGAAAAATGTAAAATGCTAAACATGCTTGAAATGATTTATATCAAGGTTATCACAAGTTCTTGACCACAGTTATTTCCTTCCAGACTTTGGAGTGTGTGGGACCTTCGCCCAGTTCGGGAGCTGAGAACTGACAGAGCCAGGCAACCAATCATCTCGTAAGTTATATATCTTTGTATATGGATACTGTTTTACCTGTTATATGATTTATTTGGAGGAAAATGTTTGATAAAAACACATCTTTCTCATGAGAAAAAACTCTCTTTCCATAGGCTTCATTATACTCGTGACAACCACCACCTATGTGGCATCACAGAGACTGGCGTTCTGCTGGTGTGGGAATCGTCACTTGTCAAAACCAAAATGCCAAAGTTCATCACTGTTCCAGCCATTTAGGAGCTGCCA
>NC_061857.1:3395259-3427759 GCF_019202785.1 Penaeus chinensis
AAATTAGTTCCTTTCAACCATTTTAGTTTGTTTATATGAGGAATAACACAGTCATTTATTTTCATTGCCCACTGCTACTCTTTTTCACATTACACGTTTATTGGTTAACCCCACATGTTAGAACTCTAGTTAATGATATGGCTGCGAGTCGATGAGTCTGCCATGATGTGATAGGATGTCATTCTGTCGAGGGTATACCTGCCATGACACAATGAGACCTTATCCCAGCAAGGGCAATCCTGCCATGACACAATGAGACCTCATCCCAGCGAGGGTGTACCTGCTATGACACAATGCGACATCATCCCAGCGTGGGCAAATATGTCAATACATAATGGGATGTCATCCCTGCGTGGGGGCATCTGCCATGGTGAGACGTCATCCCGGCATGGGCAAGTCTCCCATGACGTGATGGGGCGTCATCCGAGCGTGGGCGAGTCTGTCATGACACGATGTGACATCATTCCTTTGTGAGCGAGTCTGCCATGACACAATAGGACGTTTTCCTGACATGTGAGTCTGCTATGACATGATGATCCCGGCGTTGGCAAGTTTGCTATGATGTGATTGGAGGTTATCCCGGAGTGGGCGAGTCTGCTATGACACGAGACGTCATCCCGGCGTAGGTGAGGCTGCTGTGACGCAATTGGACGTCATCCCATGACATGGCGGGACGTCATCGCGGCATGTGTATGTCATGACACGATGGGACATTATCTCGGCGTGGGTGTATCTGTCGTGACGTTATGAGACGTTATCCTGGCGTGGGTGAATCTGCTATGACGTGGTGGGTTAATGGGTTGTTATTCCAGCGTGGGTGAATTTGCTGTGACATGATGGGACGTTATCCCGGTGTGTAAGTCTCCCATGCCATCATGGGACGTCATATCAGTATGGGCGAGTCTCCCATGACGTGGTGGGACGTCATCTCGGTGTGAGCGAGTCTGCGTTCATGCAGTGTGTGTGTGTGTGTGTGTGTGTGTGTGTGTGTGTGTGTGTGTGTGTGTGTGTGTGTGTGTGTGTGTGTGCATTGACGTGATGGGACGTCATCCCGGCATGAGCGAGTCATCCTGGCGTGTGTCTGTTATAATGCTATAGGACGTCATCCCGAGTCTGCTATGACGTGGTGGGACCTTGTCCCGGCGTGTGAGTCTACCATGACTTGGTGGAACGTCATCCCGGCGTGTCTATTATGACGCTATAGGATGTCATCCCGGCGTGTCTTTTATGACGCTATAGGAAATCATCCCGGCGTGTCTGTTATGACGCTATAGGACGTCATCCCGGCGTGTCTGTTATGACGGTCGTCCCGGCATGTCTGTTATGACGCTATAAGACGTCATCCCGGCGTGTCTGTTATGACGCTATAAGACGTCATCCCGGCGTGTCTGTTATGACGCTATAGGATGTCATCCCGGCGTGTGTATATGCCATGACGTAATGGGACGTCAGTCCGGCGGGAACAAGTCTCCTATGACGTGGTGAGACGTCATCCCGGCGTTCAGATGTTGTAATATCCCGGCGTGGGCGAGTCTGCCATGACGCGGTGGGACGTCATCCCTGAGTGACCGAGTCTGCGATGGGATGTCATCCTGGCATGGGCGTCTCTCATGATAAGGGCGAGACTGCCATGACGTTAATGGACGTTATCCTGACGTGAGCGAGTCTTCCATGACGCGATGGGACGTCGTCCCGGTGTGGGCGCGTCTGCCATAACATGATCGGACGTCGTCCTGGCGTGTGTCTCCCATGACGTGATGGGACGTCATCCCTGAGTGACCGAGTCTGCGATGGGATGTCATCCTGGCATGGGCGTCTCTCATGATATGGGACATCATACCGGCGTGTGTGCAAGTCTGCCATGGTGATGGGATGGCAAACCCTGAATCTGCTGTGACGCGATGGGACGTCATTTCGGTGTGGGCGAGTCTCCCATGACGTGGTGGGACGTCATCACTGCATGGGCGAGCCTCCCATGACGTGACTGGACATCCCGGTGTGGGCGAGTCTGCCATGCCGCGATGGGACGTCATCCCGGCGTGGGCGAGTCTGCTGTGACGCAGTGGGACGTCATCCCGGCGTCAGGGTGCTCCATGACACGATGGTGTTGTGTTTTTGTTATTTAGAACATCCATGTGACCAAACTCATTGGAACTAGAGGTAGTGCGGTATAAGAAAAAATGTGCAGACAACAGCAGTGTATGGATGTGTGTGTGAAGTGTAATTGTACAAAGGAGCCGAAGTGAGGAAGGCATGGTTGTAATTCCGAGGACAGGTGGGTATAGATGCTTCATCTATACTATATATTTTTTTGTTTTTTATTGTTTCTTGTGAAATTAAAGAAACTAATATGCGATTATGATTTTTTGTCTTCTTCTATCACAGTGTTTCTTTCTCGGGGACGTAATGTTATATAATTTTTTTTTTTTTTTTAATTATCTATATATTGCGTAAAAGCAAACATTAGACAAAACATAAAACGAAATGCGAGAAAACGCTAAAACACATAAAACAAATCTCAGAAAAAGTAAGACCACTTTCTTTTACGTATTAGGAAATTTAAATAATTTCACTATACATCATAGCCACTGGAATCCAGCAGCCCAACATCTGTGAGACTAGAACACCAGCACTGGAACTGTCATGAAGGGCCGCGAATTTCTCCTTGTCACCTCGGGCCGCGAACCTGAGTTACGGTTCTTATTTACGATATATTTTAAAACCTTAACAAACAAAATTTGTTTTTATAATCCTTTAAAAATGATTCTTAGCGTCATAAAATTAAGTTCTATGAAATAAATTGTAAAATAAAACCGAACTATCGTGTAAAAGTGAATATCGTTAAATAAACGTTCATAATATGTGTTAACTATTCATAATAAAGTTCAGAGAAAAAACATAACAAAAAAATAATAAAGACTAAGTTTCTCCGTTTAAGATTCGTTTCTTTTTTTCAGTGGTCTACTTGTCTTTTAGAGCTACAGAGGTTCAGTTCTAAACCATCCTGAAAAAAATATATATATATATATATATTAATACACAAAAATAAAGTAAACAAACAAATAAGGAAAAGAAAACGGGTCTTTTCCGTTTGGCGTACAGCGCTAAAAGTAATTTTAATATAGATTTTTCTATGTATTTTTGTCCGTAGAATCAGAATATCAGTTTTTGAGTTATTTGCCTTTAAAGTTATTTTCTTCCTATCTATTACTGAAGGAATTCAAACTTTAAAAAGTCGTTAGGTTAGGTTAGGTTAAGTTAGGGGTTAGGTTAGGTTAAGTTAGGTTAGGTTAGGGGTTAGGTTAGGGGTTAGGTTAGGTTAGGTTAGGTTAGGTTAGGTTAGGTTAGAAATATGTATTAGATAGGGAGAAAATAACTTCAAAGGAAAATAACTTAAAAACTGTTCGTTTCTCCAAAAGTACATAAGAAAATCTATATTAAAATTAATTTTAGCGCTGTACGCCAAACGGAAAAGATCCAAGAAAACTCAGATTTGACTTTGCATATCGGGCAGTGGAAGGGATCGCCTCTGCCTTGGTCCTCAGCCCTCACTTCAACTAATTTTGCATGGTCTTTTCTTCTCCCCCTTTCCCTTTCCTTCTCTTCTTTATCCCCCTCTGTACACGTAGTCTAATCTTTGTTTTACCTTTTTTCACCACAATCTTTTATCATACTACTATACGACCTTTGATGTCTAGCGCATTTGTTTGTTTTAATCATTAGCCATTCTGGAAATCCACAAACATCACCTTATGAACAAAAATACTTCCTTACCCGGGAGCTTCGCCCCCAGGCCCAACCCTGTATGGAATTAGCTGCTAATGATCTTCGATGTCGCGACAGAAAAAAAATCTGTAAATGATGTAATACTATGAAGTCAGTGAAAACTGACAATGGTAAGCATTCACACGGATCCAGGAAAAGATCCTCTTTCTATAAAGAAAAAGAAGTTGAAACCTTGAATAAAACCAAAAGAAAAAATAAACTCTGAAATGAAGATAGTATATAATGTTTACCTTAAGATTATTTTAGTATGATCTATTAGTTGTAATTTTCCTAATGCTGTCGTTTATCTAAGAAGCAGAAGAACATTTAACAGTTTTGTCTCATCGGGGAGCTGAGGCACCGGTTTAAAACACTCCCGAGAGAGTAGTAAGAAGTCTGTCAACATCATCTGTTGATAAAATCTCAGGCAGAGTCCATTTATTACCTGTGAATTATGACCAGAAGGACTGAGGGTTGGTGTGTGCTACGCAACGTGAACTTTTTTATGACTGGCTCCTGCTTTGACTTCTATATGAGATTGAGCTGTGTTTTATAACGTTTAATATGTGACCCTTGTAGGTTTGTTTACAACTTTTTAAACTCATTCCCCCCCCTTAATATGCTATTTTTAACTGTATTTGATTTAATCATATCGCTATATAGGTTCCTGTGAATCTTAAAAAATCAATGTCATATCTCTAAAATCATATATATTTTCGAAATTATTGAATGCAAAAATCATATTAGGCACAATATACAGTAAGTTTCGTATTAGATTTGTTTGTTTGTTTTAATCTATAGTATTAGAAATTCATATTAGGCACAATATCATATTAGGCACAATATACAGTAAGTTTCGTATTAGATTTTTTTTTTTTTTTAATCTATAGTATCAGAAATTCAGATATTTTAACTTTTTATTGCTCTGTGGATTGGTAAAAGATTTTTACAGTGATCATCATTACATTACCTAATTGATCCAGATATTATATTTCTACAAGTATCTAATTTTACAATCTGTCATTTGATCTTATTTACCAGCTGGCACCTCGGACATGCCGGTATCATGGGTGTACTCACCTCGCGCAACTCAGTCTTTGCGACATGGCCGTCCGATAGTAAGTTTAGTCACCCCGACCTGACATGAATGCGACATTTCATCCAGGTCAGTGTCCCCACGCCGTAGAAACCGTGCCTGTAAATGAAAGAGGCCTGAGTCAGAATAATTAGAGATTTATGTGTTTGCCCGTTACTAGCACTGTGTAAATTTAGTAATAACTCATTTTTTATCGTTCTTTTACATATGGTCTCATTTTAAAGTTAATAATGAGGATATCTTCTCAACATATTCTTCATTTGTTTCTTGGTGACAACTTAGAATGCATAAGTATACAACATGAGAACGTTTGATAGAGAGAATTGATCTCTCGTGGGAGATTGGAAGGGTTTCTTGCTTCTGAGACATCGTACCTTGGGTCCAGACCGCTATCCTGAGAACATTCCAGTCAGGAAGTCTATTTTGTTTTCAGAAAAAGGAAAGTTGATGATTTTGTTCATGGAAATAAAAAAATCTCCGTCAAGCCGAGGACAGATCCAGCCAAGCTCTTGCCTTGTCAAGACACCGTCTCTTTCTCAGCTTCATATCAGGGCGGACTTCACTTCCCGCACTTATGCCTTTACCCTCAAACGATAACGACTACACCCAAGGTTTCCCGTTCACCCACTAGATCAAGTTATACGCCACCAATAAAGATAAAACGTGTTTTCCATCATTTATATAGGAAGGAATGGACAGAAGTTAATCCACCGTCGCTGAAACTTTCCTCGGTCGTGATCATTACAGCCTCCTACGCCATGATGTGGTTCAGTTATCTCAATCTTAGTCTGCACCAAATACATAAGTGTGTGTGTGTGTGTGTGTGTGTGTGTGTGTGTGTGTGTGTGTGTGTGTGTGTGTGTGTGTGTGTGTGTGTGTGTGTGTGTACGTGTATGTACGTGTGTGTATGTGTGTGTGCGCGCGTGCGTGTGTGTGTGTGTGTGTGTGTGTGTGTGTGTGTGTGTGTGTGTGTGTGTGTGTGTGTGTGTGTGTGTGTGTGTGTGTGGGTGGGTGTGTGTGTGTGTGTGGTAGGGTGTCGGTGCGTCCTTTTGGCTCGCAACATGAGCACCTTGAAATCCGCTCGACCAACGCTTCCTTCGATACGATCTTTTCTTCAAAACCACGTGATTGCATGTTATCGGCTCTTTTATTTCTTTTCTCTCGCTTTTTCAGTGCGGAAACCTTCTAACCTCAGGTCACATTTCTTAATTCAGTTTATACGGTCATCAAAGATGAATATCGTTAATTTAGTAATTAATTCATTAATTCGTCTCTCTCTCTCTCTCTCTCTCTCTCTCTCTCTCTCTCTCTCTCTCTCTCTCTCTCTCTCTCTCTCTCTCTCTCTCTCTCTCTCTCTCTCTCTCTCTCTCTCTCTTAGATTTCTGTTGTTTTAACTACAGCGAATTTAACGCGTTTGTGATTTTCTTTCAATCTGAGAATTAACTCCTTGTGATTTCACGAAATTGATGGTAATTAATTATCTTGTACGAGTTTCGTTGATTGACTGTTAGACATTCACTTGTCTTTACTCTTTTAGTTTGTTTATTTCTCTTACTAATTTAATTTAGCTTATCGCGGACATAATATCCTTTATTTCTAATCTCGTTCCTCTTCTCGCCCTGACCTGACCTCACTTTCCCTTTAACTTTCGGTCGTTGGGCACGTGGCGGGGCCATGAGATATCCACTCCTTTTTCCCGTAATTTGTTGACACCATGGAGTTAACCATAGTGTTGTTACATTGCTTAATGGTGACATGTTCCATCGGCGCTAGAACGGAGCTTGTGACGCGATTTAGTATACATTTATTATTGAGTATAGCGTTAGTATCTTCCCCATATCACAGTGCACAGGGATGCCAGATATAACCCGGGGTTGCACCTAATCACCTATAACCGAAAATATTCGTTCGATCGGCAACTTTTATTCGAATCGGTGTGGCCCGTAGTTACGTCCGTTCATTAATATAGGAATAGGGTTTAAGCTAGAATTATTCGCTCATTATTCACGCCTTCTCACCCTCTAGAAGTCGCTGGCATGTTTTGGGTAAATCCCAACGATCGTGTAATTCCTGATAGTTATATACCTGTAGGGTATGTCACGAGCGCCCATCACAAATTCCGCAGAGTAGAGCACATCCAAACTAATGCCAAGCCGTCACCGTTTATGCGATAGTATCCGTTGCGCTAAATTAGATGTCGATGATGCGTTTCTTCAAGTTCGTAAGTGTCTTAGATTGCTTCGAGTAGTCACCCCTGCTCAGTTTATTGACGACCTTTTAGCCATTGCAGCGCGTAGTTCTTCCTTTGAAAGCGAACGTCACAAAAGATCCCTCCACAATAAACTCAATAATCTTTGTTCACGTAGCGCGTAGTGTAAATTTTCGCTTACTGACTCGGTCGTAAACCTATCGTCTTATTCCCTGTCACGTTATGAAACCGAACTTTTAGGCTTTGGTTTATCGTTTGCTACCAAACCCGGCGCTAATCATTGTTTAGTTTATATTAAAGGTCTTGATAGTTTCATTGCGAAACATAAAAAATCCTCGTTGAAAGATCTTAGCTACCTTAAAGGTGTTATGTTAAATCCGATTCTTGATTTATTTGACGATTTTAAAGGCTTACCCCGACGTTATTTTTTGGCCACCAAATCACTTAAACGCAATTTGGACATTATAATTACCAAAGCCGACAAAGGTAATAACGTAGTTATACTTGATAAATCAGATTATATAAGCAAAGCTCATTCCCTCCTGAACGACGACTCAACGTATCAAAAACTGCGCTCTAACCCTTACCCATCAGTCACGGAATCTTTTCGTAAAAACCTCAGGCGTATTGCTGCTAAATGTCCCGACCCCAAATTTTTCGATCGCTTTAGAACGATTAATCCTTCCATTCCGTATTTTTATGGCCTTCCTAAAACTCACAAACAGAGTGTCCCTCTAAGGCCTATAATTTCGTCTTGCAACTCAGTTACCCGTCTTTTAGACTCTTGGCTAGCGAGGGTTCTATCTCCTTTTATGGGATCATTCTCTGATAGTCATATCAAACATTCTATGGATTTCATGGATAAGGTTAGAAACTTGCCGACGCACGGTAAGAAATTAGTGAGTTTTGAAGTAGATTCCTTGTTCACTAATGTCCCGCTTGACGATGTGCTAGATTTCCTTGAAAGAAAACTTTATTCATCTCATGAGAAGATCCCTATTCCGGTCAATTGCTTTATCGAGCTCATCCGTTTGTGTGTCACGAATAATGTCTTTATTTTTGACGGCGGATTTTATAAACAAATCAATGGTATCGCAATGGGAAGTAGCTTAAGTCCGGTCCTTGCGAATTTATATATGGAGTTGTTTGTATCTGAACTCCTTCCGTCTGTTCTCCCTCCCGACACGATTTGGTTTCGTTATGTTGATGACATTTTTTCTTTGTGGCAAGTAAACCGTTTAGACTTTGATGATTTTTTCGGTAAACTCAATAACCTCGCGCGTACTATTAATTTCAAAGTTGAATGGGAAGATTCAGGTAAATTGCCTTTTCTCGACGTCCTTTTATTCAATGAAAATGGCACGCTTAAATTTTCGGTTTACCGTAAACCATCACACACCGCTAATTACCTTCATTTTTTATCGAATCACCCGTTGTATGTTAAGAAGTCAGTAGCCTCGTCCATGTTTCTGAGAGCATATAGGATTTGTGATAATGAATTTATCGATCGAGAAATTGACGTCATATTTGATACGTTCTCTAAATTAGGATATCCTCGATTTTTCTTAAAGCAGGCTCATTCATCTGCGAGATGGAAGTTTTACACTCATTCCCGTAATACTCAACAGGATAGTGACAATAATCTTTTAATTATTCCGTATAACCCGTCCCTCGATGAGAAAAGACACATGTTTAAAGGCGTTGGAATTGATATTGTTTTTACGTACCCGAACACGTTGCGTAATAGTTTGGTTAAACACAATGCGACTAGCGGTGCTCTGGGGACTTCTCCCGGTATTTATACTATACCCTGTAATGTTTGCCCTAAATTTTACATAGGTGAGACCGGCAGAGCTTTTGAGAAAATAATAAGTGAACATAAACGTGACGTTAGATATGCCAGAGATTCAAATGCGTGTTTCGTTCATTTGCGTGATGAAGGTCACCAGCTTAACTGGAAAAACGCGAAATTAATTCATAAATCAGCTAACTCGTACGAAAGGAAAATGTTAGAATCTCTATTAATTAGAAAAATGCCTAATTTTAACTTGAGTGGTGGTCAATGGGGCTTGGATGACCTTACCTCCTCGTTAGTTAGCAAAGCCTTCCCCAGACTCTTCGACCTTGACCCTCGTCCTGAGACCTGAGTCTACTCGTTCGTTCTGTCTCTCAATCACTATATATTCTTGTCAAAATTCTCTCCTTGTATCCATTTTGGTTTATCATTCGTCTGAAGAGGAACTCGTGAAGAGTTCGAAACGTTACATTTCAATTTTATTTTCTTACTGTGGCGGTTTTCCTTTCATATATATTTATATTTGCATCTATATATGTACATATGTATTATATATATATATATATATATCGATTAATTAATTTATATTTATATATATACATGTGTGTTTATATATAGATAAACACACATGTATCATATATATATATATATATATATATATATATATATATAAATACATATATATACAAATGCAAATATGTATATATATATATATTGTAAGAGGCTGTTGATGCCTCATAAAATGACTGGTTGGGCAATTATAGTTGTCATATATATATATATATATATGTATATATATATTCATTTATTTATTTTCATTTATATTTATACATATATATACATATATAAACAAACACACATGTATCATTTATATATGTATATATATTATATTATATATATAAACACACACATGTATCATTTATATATGTATATATATTATATTATATATATAAACACACACATGTATCATATATATATATATATATATATATATATATATTATATTATATTCATGCATACATCTATGTGTGTGTTTATATGTATCATATTTGTTTCATATATCACATGTATCATATATATATTTATATATATATGATACAAACCTATATATGTGTATATATATTATATATATAATGCATATGTGTGTGTATATATATATATACACACACACACACTTACATGCATATATGTGTGTGTGTTTGTGTTTATATGTATGTATGTGTGTTTATATCTATCTATTTTACGTTATTTGTTTACTTATAGTGGGAATAAATCATCTGATATATATTTTTGGTCAAGTTTTCTGTTTGATAAGCAACCGACCAAAATAAAATTTTATCTGCATAAACATCCCCTATACAATAGAGAATTTATATGATATAATCCAAAAAACAAATGCTTTTAAATCAGAAACAGAACAAAAACAAATAATTTATTAAGGATCTTGAAAGGTTCAATCATACTTATTAAGTAATCATTAAACAAAGGGACGAAAATGAGGGCGAATAACCAGAGCACAAACCGTATATAAAGCGCGAAGTTGGTGACATTTTCTAGTCGGCGGAAACTAGGGAGATAGACTTTTAATATAATTTCAAACGGAATATTAAGGTATTTCGGGCGTTTTTTAAAACTGTAACTTAGGCAGAAAAGGTAGATGAAAGACTCGGATTTAGAGTTCAATTACTTAGATACTTTGGGAGATTGGTAGGAAATTTTCATCATTAATGCGCGTTTTATGTATAGCAAAGGATATATTTTGTAGTCGTTTTGACAAAATATTATACTACTTAAATTCTCACATCATTGTGCATTACGGAAGCAGCAGAAATAGAGCAGCGGGATAGTGAAATGCCAAGGAAATATTGAATTGCTGATCACGGAAGCCGAGAATTCGCAGGCTTGGGGAAAAAATCAACCCTTCCTTCAGACTGTTTTTTTTCCCCCTCATTTTCCTGGTCTACCTCGCGCCCTCCCCTGCTCTCGGGATTTGTCAGCTCACATCAAGCTTGTCGGCTGTGGATGAGACCGAGGTGATCATCAGATTCGCTCTCATGACACGAGAACAAATCCGATGATGTGAATATTGTTCGGGAAAACCCCATGGTCTTAGTTGGGACATTAATCTTGGCGTGTTCCTGTATTTCATGATTATTTTGTAGATTTCATATTTCATATTGTTAAACCTGTTTTATTATTATTGATTGAGCTCTCTTTTTGTTTCATGGGAATATATTATAGGCCTATGTCTGTATTTTACTTCAAGTCAGCATCATTTTCTTTTCGTTTTCTTTTCTTCTTTTGCTGTTTTATTTGGAAGTGGAAAGAGAATAAAGTGTAAAGTTTCATATTTGTCTGCAGATTTAGTATATACATCTTTTCTTGCCCGAATTAGGACAGTGATCACATGAGGCTTTGTTTGAGCTGCATGACTCATATTGGATTTCCTGTGTTTTCTTGTTGGCTTGAATTGTTTCATGAATGGAATGTGTTGTACCTAAAACTGTAATGATTGCTGATATTTGCAGTGCAGTTGACAAATGAGTGAAAGATGGGCTTATATTGTGAGGTAGAGAGCATTTTTCTTCAGTACCATGCTGTCATAAATTTAGTGCGAGTCAGAAAAATGTTATAGGGAAGGTCTTCCTAATTAAGCATTGCCTACAGAACTGCAGCAAAGACTGTCTAACTTCTTCATTCAAAATGGAGTTTTGGTTTGCATCCTTATCTGATAAATTGCACGGGAGATTGACAGGCATGTATATGAAGATTCTGATAAGGGATTGTAGCCTCACCTGTACTCTCTGCCAGTTGTGGTTGTTATGTGTTAAGTTATTCATGATTAATTGATCTGTGTCTGTTGGCACTCAAGCAATGAGCAGCCACTACACATCACATGTATTTTAGTAAGGGTATCATTTCAGTGGATGACATTTAGGTTCTCACACTAAAGAATGTATGGAATGGTTACCTGAAAAAAATACCCTGTTTCTAGGTGGTAGCTAGTCTATAGTAGCAATGGCCTGCGGACCTGCATGTGTGGCATAAGCCAAGAAATACAAATGCTCGGGCTGTGTTACCAGTGAGCCACCCATTATTGTTGGGTTGATGAAATCTGAGACATTTTTATTTTCATGGCATTTCCTTTGCAAAATGAAAAGAAAGTTGAGGTGTATTACTATGCACTTGTGAAAATGAAAACATATTCTATTTGCTGCTACAAAATTTGTATCTCCCATCCACTTTAGGTCATATATCCTGGGGATCAAAGGGTTATATGGCTAGAGTGTATTGTATAGATACCATGGGGGTAGATGGCTCATAGCTCCCTGGCTAGGCAGTTGGATTACATGTATGGTTAGAATGTATTATTTAATGACCTCTCTCTCCTCTCTTCTTTCTCTCTCTGTCCTCTCTCTCTCTCTCTCCTCTCTCTCTCTCTCTCCTCTCTCTCTCTCTCCTCTCTCTCTCTCTCTCTCTCTTTCTCCTCTCTCTCTTTCTCCTCTCTCTCCTCTCTCTCTTTCTCCTCTCTCTCTTTCTCCTCTCTCTCTTTCTCCTCTCTCTCTTTCTCCTCTCTCTCTCTCTCCTCTCTCTCTCTCTCTCATTCTTTCTTTCTTTCTTTCTTTCTTTCTTTCTTTCTTTCTTTCTTTCTTTCTTTCTCTCTCTCTCTCTCTCTCTCTCTCTCTCTCTCTCTCTCTCTCTCTCTCTCTCTCTCTCTCTCTCTCTCTCTCTCTCTCTCTCTCTCTCTCTCTCTCTCTCTCTCTCTCTGTCTCTCTCTCTCTCTCTCTCTCTCTTTCTCTCTCTCTCTTTCTCTCTCTCTCTCTCTCTCTCTCTCTCTCTCTCTCTCTCTCTCTCTCTCTCTCTCTCTCTCTCTCTCTCTCTCTCTCTCTCTCTCTCTTTTCTCTCTCTTTTCTCTCTCTTCTCTCTCTCTTTCTTTTCTCCCTCTCTCCTCCCCAACTCCTCCCCCTCTCCCCCTCTCCCCCTCTCCCCCTCTCCCCCTCTCCCCCTCTCCCCCTCTCCCCCCTCTCCTCTTGTCTATATTGTAATATAGCTATATATCTCTATATGTATCTATGTCTATATATTCACAGTCTACCAACAATAAGAGGCGGAGTAACAATGTCAGCACCATCCAGACCAGCCCCTCCTCCCCCCAAGAGGATAGGTATGTCCTTAAAGATTCCATTTTTCTTATTTTTTGTTTATGTGATTTATATATATATATATATATATATATATATATATATATATATATATATATATATATATATATATATATATATATATATATACATACATATATATATACCTTGACCATTAATTGGTAGAAAGAAAAGATTTTGGTGTTGATTTTATTTTTCACTGTTTTTGCCATGTGTTTATTTACTTCTGCTTTTCTTCCTAGGGCAAGTTCAGGCATATGAAGCAGTTTCTAGTTACAAAGCGCAAAAGGTAAGAGTCTTTTTGAGGTCCACATTTTTGCCTTTTCATATTGCCATCATTAATATATGATATACAGGTATTCTTTGTAAGCTTATATTCACCAAATCAGGTTTTTAAGGATTATTCTGTCTTTTTTTTTTTCACTGGAATATAGAATCTCAAATGTGATTTTTCTTCTTTTTGATGCAGGGCAATGAACTGTCCTTCGATGAGGGGGACCTCTTGTTCATCCTGGACCAGTCTGACCCAAATTGGTGGATGGCAAGACTGGATGATAAGAAGGGATACATACCCAGCAACTATGGTGAGTGCAGACGTTGGAGTACATGCTTCAGATATTTCTTATTCACTTCACTTTTCTAGAGAGTTTGATGTACCTTACACCTTCATTCATGTCAGCCACATCTTGCAGTGAGCAAGGAGAATGTGAAGATACCCATCATTGATGCAGCAAGGCGTGGCAATCTGGCTCTGCTACAGGAGTGCCTGGATGCAGGGATGTCAGTCAACTCATTGGACAAAAGCGGGTCCTCTTCACTCCATGCAGCAGCTCAGGGAGGTCACATTGAGTGCATTCTCAGGTTACTGAAGGAACCCAAGTTGGAGATAAACTGGCAGGTGATACATTTACTCTGGTTTGCATTTCACAGTCTTAGTGAAATTAATTTTTTGGATGAATTACTGTCATAATTTCAGGACATATCTTTGCTTTATAAGATATTGTGTAATGTGTTAAGTATCAGTCATATGATAATTTTTTTTTCTTTCTTTCTTTTCTGTTAGTTTTCTCCCCATGAGAGAGAAATGTTCTATTGTATTATTGATCAGTTGTAAAGAACATTGAGTAATCATTTCTAAAATTTCTTCTAAACAGAATAAGCTTGGTGATACTCCTTTACACTGTGCTGCTTATAGAGGACATGCAGATATTGTGCAATTATTGATCAACAGTGGGGCACGCACTGATATTGTGAATAGGTCAGTACTGTGTCATTTGAATATTCAGATTTATCCAGATAATATTTATGTGTATATAGATAAATGATACAGGTATAGATATTCTTATGTATATATTTATATAGAATTATGATACTTATTCTTTTTGGATTCATAAAGTTTACTATAAGTTTATTGATGTGTTTAGAAGCATGAAACTATTATTACATCAGTTGTAATTATGTATGTTACTAGTAGAATTAACATTGACTTTTTTCTTTCTTTTTACTTTCATGCAAATTTAACTTCATGATCCTGTCAAATTCACCACCACTTCTATATCTTCAAGGGAGAAGAAGACCCCACGTCTGCTCGCCAAGAGTGGAACTGTTATCACAATGCTAGAAGAGTGCACGCAGACTAGCAGTCGTAAATCATCAGGTTTTGACCACCAGGAGTACGGTGCAAATGATTCCGAGGATTCTGACAGCTGAAGGTGTAGGTGAATGGAGGAGGGAGATGGATTTAGATAGTGTAATATCAGAATGGTATGATTTTATTTATTCTTTTTTTCTTTTTTCTTTTTTACATTTCTTTTTTATATAAAATACAATGGTCATTTCTTGTAAAAAGCAAAAGGATTTTTTTCCCATGATTTATTAACATATAAACTTGTTGATGGATTTTTTGGTAGAGAAAATTTCAACAAAGGCCCTTGAAACTCTATCAAAAAAGTGTCACCAAAAAAGTGTCACCATATTCTGATACTAAAAAACTTGTGCCTTTTGATTTATAAGGGGCTTTCATATGAACCAAGTGCCAATTCATTTTATAATTTTTAGTAAAGTCATATATTTTGATGTTAAAAAAAAAATGTAGCTAAAGTAACATGAGATTAGCAAAATAGCAATTTAGATTTGATAGAATAACAGCAAAGGCCATGGATATATAGACCATCTTATACACTGGACAAAATAAGGGTTTGATTTGTTATGTATATCATCTGTAGCATTACAAAGGAACAGGGAAATATATCACAGTCTTATAGATGCTGTGATAATTAGAAGTTCAGGGTTAGGATTTTGAAGTTGATGGCAGAAAGTATTATTAGGAATAAGAAAATACAGAAAACAGAGGCCTGTAGAACATAGCTTGATCATGCTGAGTTTTATCTTACATTACACCAGTGTATTCCTAGTTTTACGTGCATTTCTGACATGAGCAGAGCTGATATTGCCAGAAATGAGTGTAGAGGAATTTAGTTGGAAATATTATATTTGTGATATTACAATCTTTACTGAAGAGTTTGGAGTAAATTGAGGAAAAAAGCAGGTAGGCATTTGATAACAAACTTGCCTCTAGCGCTTTGCATTATATGTGTTGGAAAATGGCATTACCATATTCCCATTTTGCTGTAAGAAAAAAAGAGAGCATTTCATGATATACATGAAATAAAGGATGGAATAATATGGAGTAAAGGCTTATCAGACATGAATGAAGTTGAGGTTTATTATGCATTCAAAAGATGTGTACAGCAATGTCATATGTGAATGGAATTTATTGGAAAATGTTAACAAGGAATATCCTTAGAACGTATCATTCATTACACAGAGGACCATACATGTGTGCTGGGGTATTTCAGTATTTAGTGATATTTTAGAAAGTAAGATATTTACATAGTTTCAGCTGGCATTAGAAACCCTTTATTTTTTCTTTCAAGGAATGTCAATTTTATCAAATTATATGTAGGGGTCCCAGCACAGCATTGGTGCAAAGTTTCAGGGTAAGGGAAAAAAATTTTTTTTTTTATTAAAATTACTTCATAGAATTTCCATATTTATATGTTTGTTAGATGGCTATTAATAATTTAGAAATGTACAACCTTTTTGTTAAAAGATTAGTTGATATGATAAAGTTCATACAATTTGTACATGATAGACATGATATTTTAAAATGATAACAAAATCAGTCATAAAAGACAGGCCATCTATATAACACTTACATAGTCACCTATATTCATTTTGCATAGCAGTATAAGATACTCTTATTTACATTTTTTTTCACTGTTTCTCTTACCTTCCTAGTTTTCTGAAGTAATGTTAATATATCAATATCCCCACATCACTTCAAATCCCCAGTTAGTCATTCACAGTTCTGATTGTGGCCTGGAATAGCATTACTCATACATTCCAAACACTAATTCCTCCCCTGTACAGATTTTGTATAAAGTTCATGTCTCCTTTCCGATGTTTAAACCGTGGAGAACCAAAGGTTCTTTCATCAAAATTAGAGACTTATTCTATCATCTTGAAGTTCAGATTACACTATTCAACTTGAAAGAACATTAACTTGACTCTGCCAGCAAATTGTGCTGGATTGTAATCCTGTTTATGGCCTAAGACTTTATACCTTCAACATGTATTACTTGATATTGTAGGGAATACATGATCAGCATCATACATATATCAGTTGAGGCAAGCAAAGTAATGATCACCAGAGCCAAACTGAACACTGCTCCAGCATACATTTTGGTTGTCTCTACTGTGGTTTCATATAATGTGCCTATGCTCATCAGGACTTTTCTTCAGCATAAAAGTGGACTTTGGAAAATTTATGCATACCTTTGACCATCATCATCTCTGAGTTCCCTCAGACATTTGAGTGTATTACCCAAATGGCAGCCTTTGCTTTTGTTGGTGTATCGTTATAACCTCAGGACATTCTTTAATTTTGATGGATTTGGTAATTTTGGAGAGAAGAATAAACAGTCTATTTCCAGTTGAAACCACACTACATTCCCAGGTCAACATTTTGGAAATACATATACTCACACATGTACACACATGCATATTCACACATATGCACTTGCACATCCACATTCACATTCACATACCTGCACTTGCACTCATGCACCCAAACCCCACACCCCCATACCCCCACACCCCCATACCCCCACACCCCACACACATGTTAGCACATGAAAACAGGAAGACCTTATGATATAGATTTGTATGTAATAGAATTGATAAGAAAGGAAATTGTGATGAGCATAGTTCCATTTTAGGCTCTAGAGTGTTTTCTTCTTCTTTTAAAAGGCTCATGTTGACGTGAAGAAGTGTTTAGGAAAGGGGTTGGGGAGGGCTAGACCAGGTGTTGTGCTGTTGTGTCATGACTGTTGCAAATGGAAGGTAAAGTCTGGGTGGTCAGTGGATAATGCTGCACAAGGATTGCATGATGACAGGGCTTCCATATTCATGTAATTTTGAGTAATCATTAATGTTGATTTCAAATTGAGGAAACACAAAAACTTGATCTATTATTGTTATGCATCCTGTAAATGCATGAGGTACCCTTGAGCCAGGATAAAGCTTTCTAACACATTTGCATTTATTTGAGTCAAGAATTTTTAAAGTCACGGGTCCTTCAGTGAGGTTGTTTCTTTCCAAATTGGAATTGCATGTGGAAGATACAGACGGTATGAACTTCACTGGTTGACAGAGTACTGCCTGCTTAGCTGTAATATGGTGTTTGTTACTTAAAAAAAGTTTTATTTGTAGAATTACATATTAAAAACATATATTTGAGAATATGATATGATATTGGAAGTAAGTCATTTGTATATTTATATATATATTTTTTTTTTAAGAAGTTGCTAGTCTGCTGTCTTTTAAAGGAACAGGAAAGCATGTTTTATAGGATAATTAAATTGTGTAAAAAGGGATCTTAGAAGGCACGATGTAGGCATAGGTTTGTGTCTATCAATGGTGCCACTGCCTGAGGCAAGTCAGTAGTGGCACATGCCAAAGCAAAACTCCTTTCCAGTGTGTGTGTGTGTGTGTGTGTTTGGAGAGGATTAGCCACAAGAACCATGCCATTTTCCTATGCATCACTCTAGTCTGTTTCTTGAGCTCTGGCATAAAATTAGGTCAGTGAAGCTTTGTAACATCCAAAATTTTCTCAACAAGCATTTTATTTATATTTTTTAATAGGAAACATGAATCCAGAGCAAGTCATGGAGTAAATGTTCCCAAACCAACAGTTGTTTTTTCCAGTCTATGAAATGAATTATAATTGTTAATATGTTTGTCCATATAATATGTTGAATATGCTACAACAGGATAGACAGTTATTCAAGGTCTATACTGTTCATTGTCTATTATCTAGTTAGATTTCCAGAGTGGTAACTGGGCACCTCTTTACCACTCACCACCAGTGACCTTGGCTGTTGATGCAGCAGTTCATTTTAGGTGAGCATTCTTTCCTGTATAGTAGATACTTGTTATTTTTCAAATTTCAAAGTTAAACTTTTTGATGCCAAGGAGAATTGTGCCTTATAGGAGTGTGTTCACTGTGATGTTCGGAGATTGGATAAATCTGTTTGTGTATCATCAGAGTGCTTGGAATTTATCTGCTTTTTCTAGATTCATTATCAACTCCTGAAGGACAAGATAGTGTGAGCATAGGTTGAGAAAAAAATAGGCCAAACATGTTGTAATAAATAAACAGAAAATTGAAGTAAAAAAAAAAAAAAAAATTCTTCTGTGTACCACACAGATCTGAGTATGACTATGCTCAGAACAGAAGAAAGCAAGACACGAAAATCAGTATTTTTACCGCCTTGCTCCCTAGATAGTGATCATCCAAAGTATGTAAGTTGCCATAGTAAGTCCTCCAGGAGTTAATTCCAGTTTATGCAATATGCTTTTTTTCTATCTTTCTTTCTTTAATGTAATATTTTCTGTGAATTTTTTGCACTTCCAGTAGGTTGTGATTTTATGTGCATTATGCTGATCCAACAGATATTTTTTAAATTGTAGGAAACACAGAAAATGTTCACTAAACCTGCAGAATTTATATGTGTATCATTAATGGATTTGTTAAAGATGTGTATTAATGTGAAATTTACATCTGAAACATCCATTTTGTGCCTTATGTAAAGGTGTTGCTAGGCTGTAGCATGTCATTGAAAGTGCCTCATCTGTTTATGATTAGAGTATTGAAGTGGGGAGTACAGAAAATAAGAAAAATGTAATTTTCACAGACATTGAAAAACTTGGTTCTTTGTATGCATTCCATATTTTATATACTGTATCAATGTAAATTTTTTGTAATTTAATAGTCAAAGATTGAGAGTTTTCTACATCGGTTAACATTTATGCAATTATATTCTTTAGCAAATGAATTATTAAACTGTTTGAAAGTTGTATTCTTTGAATATGGTTCTTCAGCTGTTGTGCTTGGCTATTCATTATCTAAACCAAAGAAAAAAGTAAGTCAAGTTTTGTGAAATGCATGAAGGTGAAACCATTTCTATGCATCTCTTAATTATGTATTTTTATAGTCTGGAATAAAATATAAAGTACAACTTTTTTTCAATTTTCAAAATGATATCTGGTCTGTGTGGTAAGTGGAAACTGGGTATAATCTGTTGGATCCAGGTGGCGTGGATGTCACTTCATAAAAAATTGGCTCAGTGGCAGGTGACAGGAATGTGTCATCATGGAAAAATTTGGCTGAGGGCCAGGATCACAGAATGTGTCATCATGAGAATGGAGGGTGAGATATCTTGCCATGAATGCTTAAAGCTTTTAGGGAGAGATTAGACTCAGTGGACCTTTAAGAAGGGGCTCTTGCATTTCCACTGATAAATGAAGGTGGAATGTGCCATCTGTGAACCATGTACTTTTAACCTATTCCTGCCTGCCTTGACTGGCAGCACAGGGTGTATTACTAAAGAAATAATGTTACAAATAATACAAGCAACAAATTGTTACTTATTGTTATTGTGACTCCCATAATGTATTTTCTAAGGTCTGCCCTAACTACAAGTTCAAGTCTGAGGTAGTAGTTCTCAGATTCAGTCTTAGCCTCACTTTATGCGAGACCAGGCAGGAAGTAAGCTGATGAGGTTTTCCTCTTGCTCTCTACTCCAGTGTTGTCCTTAGCTCCCAAAGATGTTTCTACATCTCCCCCAGTATCACTTCCTCCTACTCCTTACTTCATTTCTACCCCTTCCCTCTCCTATTCAATTTCTTTTACCATTCTCAACCATTCCAATCTTTATCACTTCCCCAGTACCTACCCCTCCTTCTCGCTCTGCCCATTGCATCAGGCAATCTAAACATTCCACCCCATTTTGTACCGCATCCTCTCCTACCCATAACCCTTCCTCTTCTCAGACATCTATTCCCTCTTCTTGCTCTCTTAAGAAATACTTGTTTCTCATACCTCTCTACCCATCTCCCTTTCAGAAACTTGAGAACATTCAAAACTTTCTAATTATGCCGCCCCCCCAAATAAGAGATGCCTACCCATCATCCACCCTCCTTACTCTGTTCCCATTACCTCAACACTCAGCTGCCAACTTACATAATCCTCCTGCTCATGTTCCCCCTACACCCCATCCTTCCACTCCTTCCCAACACACCCATCCCTCTGCTCCATCTGCACCCCCTCCCCCTTTCCTTCTCTATTATCCTTTCCGCTCCCTCCTAGATACTCCCATTTCACAACCATGCCCACCTCCTCCTCCTCCTGACGTCCCTCCTCATACTTACCTCTTCTCCTTGATCTCTAGACTGATTCCCTGGATTCTTCCCCTCCTGCTTCTCCAACAGCTCTTTGATTTAATCACCCTGAACTCCCTTTCCCCTCTTGCTATTTCCTGCTTTAACCCATTTACTCACCTTCTGTACCCTCACTCCTCCTCACCCTGTACTTTTGACATGTAGCACATTTAATCATTTATTGACCCCCTTCTTTACCCTTTTTACTACTATGCCTTCATATAGTGCTACATGACCTTTTATTTTGTTTATTTTGCTTTGTAACCATGAACCACCTGCACCCAGAATCAAGTTTATTTATTTTTATACTTTTTTAAGTCAAAGGACAGGAAAAAGGATAAGAAAAACACATTTTCCCGCCAATTCAAGGAATGGCAAAATCAGGATTGGTAACTAGGGCCTACTGACTCCTTGCCAGCTGAGCACACGTGGAGCCATCTGTATGTAACAAAATTCACCAAAAACTAAAGGGGACGTAACATAAATCTGGGGAAAATGTGTTAAATAACTATTGTGCAGCTGTTTCTTTCCTTGAGTATCCTTAAAAATACTTATATTTGCAGTATTCTTTATCAGTTTTTCTTTTTTGACAAGGGACTTCGGTATGTTACAAGATATTGCAATAGGATAGAGTAAAGCAACTTGGGGGATAAAATACTTAACTGTACACCTGAGGAGTAAAGTATCTGAGGGTAATGACACAATATTAAATCAGAAACCTTTATTCATAATGACACATTTATTAATATTGCAAAAATATTACACCCTTGATCTACAATATTTACAATTCAGTGCTTTGGAAAAATGTGGCTTTTCTTTGCTAAATTTTATTATCCTCTATACATTAGTAACTGATTTTCTTGTATTAAACAACCACTTAATTGTCTGATGAAACATATATTCCAAGCTTATACCATACTCAAAAGCTTCCCATTTAAATACAGTTCCAACAATCAATGAAATGCATGGGTGATATTGCAAAAAATAATATATCCATAATGACAGCACCTATGAACTCATTCACACAATTCACATTCCTATAAATACAACACACAGACTAATGTAACACCATCAACTTGTTCATTTATAGTATCTATGGAGGTAAAAATAAGATCAGTTTTTATTGTACAATAAAAAAAAAAAAAAAAAAAAAACAATAAATAAATAAATTAAATGAACAATAATACAGCAAATATACAGTAAGCCCTGATTCATATTTTGATAACATATTTCTTCTAAATTTCATCCTAACACACTGGCATACATAAGTGATTGACATAAACCCTAAAAAAAAGAAGAAAGAGAATCGGCATCGGTGCAAGTTTTCAACATATCACATTGGCAAGACTACTATTAAAATCTTAATTACCTGCAGTACAGACAGCTTAATAAGTATTGCATTTCAAGCCACTCTCAACCAGAGGAAAGACCAAGTAAGAGAACTTCCTATCAACCTACTGCAGAAATTCTCTCTCTCAACTTCCCACATAACTTACAGTGATGCTGATGGAATTATTTCGATTTCTGTTGTTCTACAAGCAAGTTTCCTGATGCTTGAGCAAAGCACACAATATCAACAAATCAATGAAAGTACCTTGATCTTCTCCGTAATATATAAGATAATATAAATATATAATAATCAGTGATAATAATAATAATGATGATAATAATAATAAGAATGACAAATATAAACAAAAGAGGAAGATGAACTGAAAAATAAAGGTTAAAGTGAAAAAGGAAAAACATTGGCACACCATAGCAGAAATGAAAAGCAAAATCATAATTCCAAAGAATATTTATGAACCACTTATAGAGTCAACATGTTACTTCTCTCCCTCAACAATTATATTCAGACACCCAAAGGCATAGCAGCCATAGTTTCCATACCAAAGATTCTGCATATAGCAACCAAGAAAGTGATAACCAATAAATTAAAGCCATAAATGTGTTTCAGAGAATAAAAGTGCACAGCATCAGAATAAAGAGAAAATGGAAGATAAGATTATTGTTACACATTACTGCTTTTTTCATTGCCCTTCTCAATATCAATTGTTCAATACAACAAATGATTTTAAATTTGAAATTAAATGCATCAATAAAGTTAATTACAATAAAATGTAGAAATTTGGGCATCAATTTGTGTGTGAACAAAAGTTTGCTTTTATGTAATATTGAAAATGTATTCCTGAAAGTTGAAAAATGATTATCATTCCATGTTCTATAATTACAGATCTTATGTTAATAGGAGAGGGGGTGGGGAATCTAATAAGTGTACAGTGTTCTAAAAACCTGAATAAGTTGTGCCCTGATCAACAATTAACATGAGCTCTTCAATGACTCCACACCCTTCGATGATGAACATAACAGCCTTTCTTACAGTACACACACACATTATGAAGCATACATCCGGTTGATGGCATCCTGGTATCTGGTCTGGATGCTCTTCCGTTTAAGCTTGAAGGCTGCTGTTACAAGACCGGTGTCTGGAGTCCATTGTTCTGAGGTCAAGTAGAGTGCTCCTGGCATCTCAAATTTCTCAAGCTTAGCTGCAGAGATTAAATAATCACATTAAGTAAAAAGATAATGATTCAAAGAGAAAAAAAATCAAATACTGTCACCTACACAGATGATTTGCATGAAATAAAAATTATGGTATTTTCAAAGCTTTCACAAATATAAAACTAGCTTTTATAATATATTTGATAAGTCTTATCAGAATAGCACATGTAAATAACCTTTTAACCAACATTTACCTTTCTTTCCGGTCGTTAACAACTCCTTAAGAATACTCTTGTTGACATCATCATCCATACACAACTTCTCTCTCCTAAGGTCTTCTCTGCCAAGTGACTTAGCCAATTCTTCCAAGTTCTTCTGCACAGGGCTAACAATAGCAACTACAGTATTCTTTGAAGACTCGGCATACACACAAATGTTCTCTACTAGAGGGCAGACCTTAAGTTCTGATTCCACTTTGCCTAAGGACACGTATTCTCCAATCTGTAGTTTAACCAAGTCCTTCTTTCGGTCTGTTGAAAGGAAAATATATAAATACATTATAGAGATCCATAAATTTTGTAAATGGCCTCACTATATCTTTAAACATCAAATTTCATCTATTATCTTTCTTTTGTCATGCATTAAATAACCATCATTCTCCTCTTATGAGTCTTATTGTACTTTGAGAATATTTCCTCCACTTACCAATGATCCTGATGGAGCCGTCCTTGTCAAACTCTCCAATGTCTCCAGTTCTGAACCACCGGCACCCATCCACATCCAGGAAGTCTTCTCTGGTCTTCTCTGGGTTCTTGTAGTAGCCAACAGCAATGTTATTGCCACCTACAAAAACAGAACAGGAAAAGCAAACATAATTAAAGTAAAAGCAGACATTTTCAGCTTCAACAAATGAATTCTGAAACTAGAGCAATATAGTACAAAACTTCAAATAGAATAGTTCTATATGTTTCAGAGGAAGCAAATCAAGGTAAGTGGTCTTCTCACCTATGATAATTTCTCCTCGTGGTCTTGGCTTGTCTGTGATTCTGTAATTGCCTTCTTCCCAGTTAACAAGCTTAATTTTGCACACTGACAGAGGAGCACCAACTCTGCCTGTAGTCATATCTGTGTCATCCATGAGAGTGGCACATCCACAAGTTTCTGTGAGACCATAGCCCTATAAAAAAAAAAAAAAAAGAGTAATAACATTAAAAGCTTAAAATTTAAGTCTTCCATCTTTACTCTATTTTCTTTGGTTCAGTTTCACAGGGAATTTTGAGGGATGTGGGAAAAGACTTTACGGAATAATGCTTAAAAGGTCATTTCATTCATAGGAAGATTATGGACCAACTAACCTGTAACACTGGTACACCGAGAGTGGCACGCACAAAATCGTGAGTGTCAGGGGAAAGTGGTGCTCCACCACTTGCAACCAATCTTAATCTTCCACCCAACAATGCCCGAATTTTGCGGAAGACAAACCTAGGAGAAGAAAGAGGAAAATTATACTCATACAAAAACATATAAAAAGTCTGACTGATGTGCTAAGCACCCAACAAACACAGACTAACACCTACCAGTAAGTCATTCAGTTTCAAAAGAGAAACCTGCTTACCAGTTACAAATGGGAGTCTCGAACCCACGCCGCAGCCAGTTGAGCTTGTACTGTAAAGCGAAGTCAAAGAGTTTCTGGAGCCATGGGCCTTGTGCAGCTACTTTGTCCAGGATTCCCTTGTAGATTCTATCCAGAATAAGCTGTCAAGAGGGGTGGGTGTCATTATATAATGTTACCAAAGGATAAGGCAACTATAAACTCAAATTTAACAATATGCACTAATACAACAAATTGGAATGAGCAGAATGTCTTGTTTAATTTACAATTTGCTTAATGTGGAATGTAGTTACCCAAATGCCTGCTGAAGACAATTAATCAAAACAGCAAAATAACACACCTTGTTCCATGAAAATTTTTATTCTCAAACACATCTAAGCCCAACCATCAGTCCCAACCTCTCTGAACCCAAGAACCAAAATCATTAGAACAGTGGAAAATCCACGATCATTGCTCCTTACCGGGACTGCAGCCATCATTGTGGGTTTGAGGACGGTGCAATCGCCAGAGCAGCCTCTCTTAATCTTGCTCGACCTGTCAGTCATTGTCAGTGGTGTGGAGTAGCCCATTGGAACACCAAACATGAGCATCATGGATTCTAGAAGTAAAAATTAATTTGTCTTCATCAGTACTTCACACAGATTACCCTTTGATAGATAGATAGATAGATTGATAGACAAATAAATAAATAAGTATATAGTTAATCAATGATTAATCCCTTCAATCCAGATGACATGACCATCACATCATGAAAAAAAATTACCTTGAGGGGCAGGCAACATGAACCTGCCATCATTGGAAAATTTTGCTGTTTGCCGGGTGACACAAACTTGCTGTCATGAGAGTTTTGGCTGAAGGCCAGGGTGATGGGAATGACTTGCCACAAATGCACAAACCTCTTGGAGGGTAATCAGACTTATTGGGCATTTAAGAAAGGGGCTTCTGCATTATTTCCATCAATAAATGAATGTGGAATGTAGGTTTGTGAGCCATGACTGGAACAGAGCTGGCTCCAGGGAGGATACCATTTCCATGCTCAGCATCCTATTCCTGGCTTCTGTAACCAGCAGTGCAGGTTGTATTTCAGAAAATTGAATATTACAAAAAAAAATAAAAAAGGACACAAATAACTATATGTTACTTAGTGTTATTATTCTTGCACTGAGTTATAGCCTACTTAGAGAGTAGATAGGTGCAAGGGAAAGTCTACTGACATCTAGATAAAGCAAATCAAAAGACAAATACAGACATCAGAAAAAGGCAAAAAACCTAAAAACGCTTATGCATAAACAACATTGCAAAGGGGAGGCAATGAGTCTTCTCATCGCACACAAGTGTTCACGAGTGTCTGGCCTAAAAGTTGCACACCCATCAGAGTAGCAGCTCACACAAGCCTAATGCCCACATTTTGGGCCGTGTGATTGCCATGAATTACCCGTATCCAAGGGGTTAATACCATCACATTCCGAAAAGGATGTCAATGTCACTATTAAACTAAAAAAATACAATATACATACAATAGAAATGAAAAACAAAAAAGCCAGTAAAATCACAGACAAAGACTAAATAACTAAATCTTCTGCAACAACAGCTCTGCCCAACGCACCAGCCATGAGTTCAAGGACGTGTGCTAGGGGTAGGTAGGCCAGGTAGACGTCATCCTTCTGGATGTTGAGTCCCACAGCGTAGCCAATGATGGCGTTGACCAGGTTGAAGTGTGACATGATCACTCCCTTGGGGTTCCCAGTCGAGCCAGATGTGTACATGATGATGGCTGTGTCATCTTCCGTGGGCGGCACATCTGGGTGAAGAGTGGACTTTCTTTAGGGTGGACAAAGTGAAAGAGAGAGATACTGCAAAACCCTTCTTTTGCACAGACTCTGACAGGAATTGAAATGACAAGGGTAGGATAATGAGATTTGGAATTAAAGTTTTTAAAAAGAACTAAAGAATGTCAATCATGATAAGAATATATTGCTAAAAAATAAAAATATTAATAAGTAATAATAACAGTAACAGACATAATAATAATAAAAGTGGAAGCAGCAGCTGTAATAATAACAGTAATAATACAGTACTAATAAGACTAAAACAATAATAACAATAACAATCACTATCATAGTCATAGTAGAAGTAGTAGAAGTAGTAGAAGAAGTAGAAGTAGAAGTAGAAGTAGAAGTAGAAGTAGAAGTAGAAGTAGTAGTAGAAGTAGTAGTAGAAGTAGTAGTAGTAGCAATAGCAGTGGTAATAAAATGGTAGTAAGAATAGTAATAGTAATAGTAATAGTAATAGTAATAGTAATAGTAATAATAATAACAGTAATAGTAGTAATAGTAATACAGCAATAATAATAATAATAATAACAATTATTATTATTATTATTATTATTATTATTATTATTATTATTACCACCATCATCATTATTAACACCAACAAAAAGAAGAGACAATAAGAAAAAGTAAAAACCTCACATTAACAACAAATCTATGCATGCACTAAAGATGTGAAGTCCACCAAATAACGCTAGATAAAAAAAAAAGAAATCTAGAACGTAAAACCTCATCCAACAACCACAAACCGCTTCTATCAACCAAACAAGCACCCGGGATCTGGAACCGAAGCCAAGGCCGTGCAAAGTCAAGCAAATAAAGCAATTGGGTCACTTACCTCTGACCCAAAAGAAATAAAAAACAGGGAGATTAATTTAAGAGGACAACGAAAGACAGAACACAAATTTTAAGAAGGGGAAGTGTGCATGTACATACATATATGGTAATGATAACAATAACAATAATAATAATGATGATAATGATAATCATCATAATAATAGTAATACCAACAACAAAAATAGTAAAATGATATGAAAATATTTGTAGTAGTAGTAGTAGTTGTTGTAACTCAACACCAAAAAAACAAAAATTATTGTTATTACTATAATCATTGTTATTATTATCATATATGAAATTAGCATCACTAGCACTACTGTTCAAGCTCTTAATATTGAGTAGCAGTAAGCAAGATGTTCAAGGAAAGTAAATTTTTGATCAAGGGCAATTTTAGAGGCAAGTAGTGTAGAAAATTTAAACATCAGCCTAAAATAAAAACCAATATCTTTATAATTTATAAGTAAATATATACTAAAGAAACATTTGGAGAGAAATATATTTGAAAAAGTGGCAAAGCTTTAGGGTTATTTTTATGGCTAATTTCTTCATCCCTAAACAGAGAAAAAGGGGATCAATGAAGTAAAAAAATGTATAAATAAATTTTAGAAATATACAAATTATCATTTTTGGATCAGGAATATCTTGCTTTGGATTTTTCTTCTTCATCCAACACCTGACAAACAAACATTCAAAACTGGCTTCTGAGTCTCACCTTCAATACCTGGAGGAGGTTCATTCAGGAACAATAAGCGTAGCCAAATAGGATGAAATGGAAACAAAAGAGGGAGAACATATTAGGAATACTGGGAACAGATACTATAATCAACTTAAGAGATCATGAGGAAGGACGTGTGTTTTCTATTCTATTTGGTTGGCACGGCCAGATAGCATTCCTGCCTGGCCTGTGAGACACCAATACTCTCTTTAGTTACTAAGAGTGTACAGGTGCACACAACTATACATATCATACCATACACTGAACTCTGAATAAAGCCAATCATTTTTCACAGCAAGTGAAGAGATGACATGTGCATATTTACATCTAAAAACACTTAACAATACATATCAGTAACAGCCTGTGTCATGTGTGCACTTTTAAAAGCAGTAAATATTACTGCTCGAGTATAAAGCAAAAATATCCAAATACATCATTTTTAAAGCAAAACAGAAGGAATTTAAGCATCTACTCATAATTGTAGAAATTTTAAATATGTGACCAGGAATCAGCTTTCAAAGCAAATAAGCAAGACAAAATAAATAACTAATAATGAAAGGTACTGAACGGCTAACTTGTAACATCAAATTAAGCCATATCAAGCACATATTCTTAATACAAAATGTATAATAAAAGATAAAAGCACAGTACGAAAGCCAAATAATAGCAAATTCTTTAAAAAGGGAAGGCCAATTTATTCAAACAAACCTTTCAGGATGGACCAACTTGCCAACAGGCCCCCTTAACTTTTTTGAGAGCAGTACTAGATAGGAGGGAGATGACGGAGGGTGGAAAATCCCATCCCACATTATCCCCCCTCTATCCGTATGTGCTACAGCCCAATACTGCTCACCTGTCTACCCACATTTAGTCACGTTCCCTAAGACCTCACCTGAGTAGTCGCTTGTTTTCCCCTTGGAGATCACCTCCTCAAAGGAGTTGAATTCAATGCCATCCTTAAAGCCTGAGAGTTCTGTGGGCTTCAGCTGGTCACGGAAGTAAGTGATGTGTGTCACCAGGGGACACTTGTGCAGTAAACTTTGAATTTGGGAAGCAGCTCATGTGATGTGATGATGTGCCTCACCTGCCGTGACAGAAGAGAATTACCTATACTGACTACAAAACTTTTAAAAATATAAAGACATATAACTATTCAAATTTATGAACTGGTACATTGTCTATTTATATATAAACAGTGTAATAAATATTATGTAATAAAAATGTAATTTACGTCAAACAAAAAAAATTCTACCATATTAATCAACCTTTCTCAAAAACTGCAGGCCACATTGAAAAACCACACTACTAAAAAGTTATCTTCCTTTCCCTCTAGCTTTACCTCTGTTTCGTTGATGCCGTGAATGACGGCCTCATCACCCAGGGTGGCATAGAGTGTACACACAGGAATGTTCTGCTTAAAGCATCCCATAGCGGACATGAGCCACTCCTGCCGTGTCTCAGCAAAGATGACAATGTTTTCCCTCGGCTTGTGCCCAATGACACGCAGGCCCTTGCCGAAGTTGTGTGCCATATCGTCCACTTCATTGTATGTCAGCCAGGTGTAGTCTCCCAGTTCAAACTGCAAGATAAAAAGAGAAGGAATATTACGGTTTGAAATATTTGCCAAGCCTTGCCATACAAACATACATTCTTAACTCTCATTCATTCGCATGATGATGATGATGATGATGATGATGATGATGATGATGATGATGATGATGATGATGATGATGATGATGATGATGATGATGATGATGATGATGATGATTGATCATTATTACTGACATACATTTATAACTTTCATTCATTCACATGATGATAATGAGGATAAGAAGAAGGAGAAGGAGAAGGAGAAGGAGAAGGAGAAAGAGAAGAAGAAGAAGAAAGAGGAGGAGGAGGAGGAGGAGGAGGAGGAGGAGGAGGAGGAGGAGGAGGAGGAGGAGGAGGAGGAGGAGGAGGAGGAGGAGGAGGAGGAGGAGGAGGAGGAGGAGGAG
The DNA here is from genome assembly GCF_019202785.1 of Penaeus chinensis. Lineage (NCBI taxonomy): Eukaryota > Metazoa > Arthropoda > Malacostraca > Decapoda > Penaeidae > Penaeus > Penaeus chinensis. Next base: position 3,425,556 of record NC_061857.1, read on the forward strand.
CAGGAGGAGGAGCAGGAGGAGGAGCAGGAGGAGGAGCAGGAGGAGGAGCAGGAGGAAGAGGTGGAGGAGGAGGAGGAGCAGGAGGAGGAGGTGGAGGAGGAACAGGAGGAGGAGGTGGAGGAGGAGGTGGAGGAGGAGCAGGAGGAGGAGGTGGAGGAGGACAATGTCGATAAGCAGATATAGGGAGGAGGAGAGGGAAGAGGAAGAAGACGTGGCAGTGGGTCTGGGTGGGTGGGTGGGTGGGTTTGGGTGGTTGGTTGGTTGGTTGGTTGGTTGGTTGGTTGGTTGGTTGGTTGGTTGGTTGGTTGGTTGGTTGGTTGGTTGGTTGGTTGGTTGGTTGGTTGGTTGGTTGGTTGGTTGGTTGGTTGGTTGGTTGGGTGGGTGGGTGGGTGGGTGGGTGTTGGGTGGGTGGGTGTTGGGTGGGTGGGTGGGTGTTGGGTGGGTGGGTGTTTGGGTGGGTGGCTGTTTGGGTGTTTGGGTGTTTGGGTGGGTGGGTGGGGGGTGGATGGGAGAAGAAAAAGGAAAAATATATATATATATACATATATATATAAATCATAATGCATCAAATTCAACATTGCAATTACCTTTTTGAAAACCTTTCCATTTTTCTGGGTTTCCTCAAACTCCTCAAGGATCTGCCTGGTCCCCAGAGCTTTCTTGCTGCCATGTTTCTTGCAGGCATATGAAATGGCCTGCTCCACTGTCTTGATGTTAGCATTACGGATCTCCACTTGGAAGCCCTGTGGAGCCTCGTTGCTGCCATAGCAGAGGCCTTCTGCAACCGGGATTTCTGAAGCCTGTTGGACGAAATGGAGATATCAGTGAGTCAGAAAGCACAAGGCATCACAGAATGACGAAACCAATAACCTAATAAATGACTGAATGTTTGTCAACTATCGGATTACAGAACCTAATATAATAATGCCGAAGCAGAAAATACTGGTTCTCTTGTACTTTTAGCTGAAAGTGTGAGTGTCAGTCAGTAAATGAAAGGCACAGCCACTTTCCAGTGACCCTTCTCAAAAGCCACTTGATCACAAACCTCACTATATTGGTTTCTAATTTTAATGAATAATGTACCGGTTCTTATGACCTCTTAACTGATAAGTACAAGTGATAAAAATCTTTAAAAAAAAAAATCACAAGTTGCCTGTGTTGAAATCTAGAGATCAACCAGATAGTATTTTATCTAATCACTCCTAAAAATATTACAAAGCCTCTCATAGATTATCTGACCTTAAATCTCCTTATCATATTTTTAAACATGAAAGAATTCTGGCCAATCCCTCAGCTCTTTACCAATAGAAAATCCACTGTTGGAATGAGAACTGTGATATCCCTATCCACTATGCAATGAACAGTTGAATCCATCATTCAATTGCCAAAGCAATCAATCAATCAATAACTCTACCCCTCTCTTTGTCATTGGTCTTTCAGTCTATCACTTAAATTCATTCCATCTGTACTCATTCCCCTTTCTTAACTAATCTTTCAATGTCTACCTCCTTCTCTAATCCATCTATCTGTCCTGCCCACCCTCCCTCTGTATCCAAGTCTCAGGTTCTCTCTCGTTTCTTATTTCCCTTTCTTGTCCATCTCACCATTGTCTCTCAGCTACTTATATGCCATTCTTTAAATCTCTCTGTTTCTCCCTCTCTCTTTATTTTGTAAATTACCTCATGTTCCATCTTCAAATCCCTTTCTTTTCCTTCCACCCAGCCATCGATTTATCTATCAATGTATAGCAATTCATTCATCTACCTATCTGTTAATCCATCCATCCATCCACTCATCCATCCACCTCCCTCCCTCCTTCAATCTCAATCTCAGTCTCTCTCTTTCCTCTTTTCCCCTTTTCCTCCTTCCACCTTCTCCCTATCCCCATTCCCCCCTCAACTCCCCTCCGCCTCCCTCCACTCCCCCCCTCCTCCAGGTGCACCCTCCTCCCCCTCCCCCTCCCCCTCTCCCCAAACTCACCCTCTCCTTTTCCATGAGGCCTTTCGCTCGCCATGGCTGCTGGACGATGGCATACAGCGGGTAAGTTACGATGTCGTAGACGAACACCCCAACTTTGATGAGGTTGATGCCGATGCTTATGGTACCCTCGCTCATGGTCAAGCTGGAAGGGAGGAAATCAGGAATTAATGGTAAGCCTAAAGACTACCTGATGATAATAATCTACCAATACAAAAACTAAAACT
>NC_061857.1:3442759-3445259 GCF_019202785.1 Penaeus chinensis
TGATTTGCTTTACTCATTTTGTGTGATGTATTTACATTCACTTCACCCATTTAATTTCCCCATCTTCTATTAACCAACATTATGATAATACTTTTCCAATTGCATTCCTTTTTGTTATCAGAATGACCACTTAATTTGCTTTCTATATACTTTCTATGTTTCTCATTTTTTGCCATTGTATCTATCTCTCTTTTCTTCCTCTTCCCCACTCGCCAATCCCGTTTGCTGGACAGCAGGCGAAGATACAGATGATACAAGGTCATAACGGCCTCTAACCATCCAACTAATAGAACGCCAAGATCAACCGTGTTACTAACGCAGCAGAAACGAAAAAAAACCTACGAGCACCTCTAAGCTTCTTATGTGCACTGTGGGTTTTCTGCTATACATACGCCTGTCCATTTCACGGCTGGGCTACATCCCAATCAATCTGCACCAATAGTACCGGCGGCGAAGTAGTGAACAACTTGACTGGTCTCTCGGGTCACTAAACACCCTGACCGGTCATCACGAGGATCAGTAGATCAAAAGTGTTTACGGCCCTTGCTCCTGCCAAGCAAAACAAGCAAGGACCGCGCGTCAGATCGTTTTTGCCTGACCTTGACTCTCCCATCATGCTAGGTCACGCCGGGGTCGAGCGAGAGCCTCCGAAGAGAGGCAGAGAAAGGGGAGAGTGAGAGGGGTGAAATAGGGACGGGCGAGGAGAGGAAGGGGAAGGAGAGTGGAGGGGAGGAAAGGAACAGAGAGGGAGGAGGGGGCCCCAGCGGAAGACATACAGCCGCCCTTTGGGCCTCCTCCCTCGATCACATGGGCGGCGAAGCCACCTCCGCCCTCATGGGACTCACCTTCAATCGCCCTTCTCGTGTGGCTCGCCCGGGTGTGCAAGCCCGCCCGTATCACAACATAGGTGCTCGGACACATGCACGCAACATACAGTGAAATAAAAAGCCGTGAGAAAGAAACAAGGGGTGGAGCGGGAGTAAGGGGGGGTAAGAGGGGAAGGTAGGGGGGAAGGAAGGAGAGTGGGAGCGCGCGCGCGCCCGAGAAAGAGAAAAAGAAAGAGAGAGAGAAAGAGAGAGAGAGGAAATAAAACAGAAATATCGAACGGAGAAGACCCTCAGGAAAGGCGATTCCGGGCGGGCTATGGCTCGCATTCCGGCATTCCACCCACGCCTCACGTGCCTCCGGGAATCGAGAATCAACTAAAGACATTAGGAACTTTTCCAGCTTAACTACCGACTGCCACACAAATGATATCTTAATAACAAAATCGAAAACCGATCACCGACACCTAATAGCCCCCCCCCCCCCCATACACACACGCCAAAAAGGAAGTAACAACACAAACACCTGAATAAGGAAAACGAAAAATATATTTACATACCGTCTCCCTCTCCCTCACACACCATCTCCCATTACCCCCTCCCCCCGCCCCAAATAAAAAGTCGCCAAAAGATCCTTCCCGAAGCCGCACCAGGCCCCGCGGTCTTTGACATGCACCTTACACAACGGCCTCTGGCGACGACGTAACATCCCACTGTTACGTCGTTGGCGCTGCTAGCTAGCCAAGGGCACGATAAGTAATTCTGAAATTCTGATTATGGATATTTTTTCCCTCTCTGTCTGTTCTTCAGTTGGTCTACCCTCTTCCTTGCCTGCCTGCATGTCTACCTACTTGCTCGACTGCCTGCCTGCCTGCCTGCCTGCCTGCCTGCCTGCCTGCCTGCCTGCCTGCCTGCCTGCCTGCCTGCCTGCCTGCCTGCCTGCCTGCCTGCCTGCCTCTCTCTCTCTCTTTCTCTCTCTCTCTCTCTCTCTCTCTCTCTCTCTCTCTCTCTCTCTCTCTCTCTCTCTCTCTCTCTCTCTCTCTCTCTCTCTCTCAACAATTAACGAAATCTGCTTTTTGACGTCGCGCTTGGTTCCAACTGAACAGAGTAACAAGAAGACGCGATGGTCAAAAAAGGATTGAAACCAACCGGGAAGTTCTTCCAAGTGCGGGGGGTTGCATATGACGCTAACTCATTCCCTCTCGCCTGCGGCTCTCCGTTCCTCCCTTCCATCACCGGCCCTCCCTCTTCGCCTGTAGAGGATGGGGGAGGGGGAGGGAGAGGAAGAAAGGGGGGGAGAGGGGAGTGGGAGTGGGAGGGGGGAGAGGGAGAGGGAGGAAGGGAGAGAGGGAGAGAGAGAGATAGATAGATAGATAGATAGATAGATAGATAGATAGAGAGAGAGAGAGGGTGGGAGAGGGTGGGAGAGGGAGAGGGTGGGAGAGGGAGAGGGAGAGGGGGAGGGAGAAGGGGTGAGGGAGAGGGAGTGAGTGAGTGAGAGTGAGTGAGAGTGAGAGTGGAAAAAAATAAATAATTCTAGAAACCGCAGTCGCCGAGACGAGAATCGGAGGGAAGAAATACGCAAGCTAACAAATCATTAAGCGCCTAAAGCTACGTGCGTGGACATACCTAACTACAATAGGCGACCACATGTCTATGTAAGGATGGTGTGCGCG
>NC_061857.1:3452759-3462759 GCF_019202785.1 Penaeus chinensis
CCAAGGCACCCTTTTCCCAGCCAGCCGCGCCGACGCCCCGAGCGATTAGGACACGGAAGGCACGCGACCCGCTTGTGACTCACTTCCATGCGAACTCCACTTGTCAAGACCCTCGTCCGATTTCGATATGTTTTGTCAGTTCAAACTGGTGCGCTACACGTCCAGTGTTTCAGAACTGGGTGCCGAGCAGAAACTTCTGGCTTGTATTCTCTTCGGTAATTTGTGATGAAGTACACCGGTACAGAAACAACTTGTATCACGACGAGATAATATCTTTCCTCGGCACGAAATGAAACCACGTCTTCTTCGCAAAAGATGCCCTGCCGGTGCCATTTGCGTATTCAAGAGACCATTTCTGGCCAATTTACACCCTTACACCCTGTTACTAGTACGAGTTACGTGTACGTGCGTACGAGAGCCCATCCCGTGACCACCTGTGCAGAGTCTCCCCGCACGTAAGGTCATTACCGGAGGCCAAGCGGGCATGTGTCCCGGCGGATTCCCTTCTGGCGTTGCGTGGAGTACTCACGGCGTCGGAAACGGAGGGTGGAGCGAGAGCTGGTGATTCATGGGAGACATATGTGGTTGCGGGAGAAAATGCGGGCATTATAACAATAACCATAGCAGTAATATAATAACAATAACAATAACAACAAGAACCGTAACAACAAAACAACAACAATAATAATAATAATAATAATAATAATAATAATAAAAATAATAATAATAATTAGAGTAACAGCAACAACAATAACAACAATAATAATAATAGGTATACAAATATTAACAGTAACAGTAATAATAAAAGTAATAATAACAATTACAATAGCTACAGTAGTATCAGACAGAGAGAGAGAGACAGAGAGAAAGAGAGAGAAAGAGAGAGAAAGAGAGAAAGAGAGAGAGAGAGAGAGAGAGAGAGAGAGAGAGAGAGAGAGAGAGAGAGAGGGAGGGAGGGAGGGAGGGAGGGAGGGAGGGAGGGAGGGAGGGAGGGAGGGAGGGAGGGAGGGAGAAGAGAGAGAGAGGGGGGGAGGGGGGGCACAAGACTCAAGTCGTGCAAAGCGAGATCTTCTTATATCAGGACTGCAGCTTTCAGTGCAGTGTTTTTCGTGCAACGGAAGTACGGTCGGATGCAACACTTACCCCACCTGTGCGTTGGTGGGAGTTTGTGTGCGAGAGGGAGTAATGTGCGTCAGTGTGCGTATGTGTGTATGTGCGTTTGTGAGTGTTTGTGTACGTGTGCATGCCTGCATAAGTGTGTCTGGATGAGGATGAGGAAGATAAAAAAAAGGAGATGGAAGCAGAGAAGAAAAAGAAGAGGAAGAAGAAACAGGAGGATGAAGGAAACGAAGAGGAGGGAAAAGGATGATCTTCTTTACGATCACCACCCTCACCATCTCCATCATCATCACCACCCTCACCATCTCCATAATCTTCATCACCACCCTCACCATCTCCATCATCATAATCTTCATCACCACCCTCACCATCATCATCATTATCATCACCCTCGCTATAACCATCATCATCATCATCATCACCCTCGCTATAACCATCATCATCATCACCACCCTCACCATCTCCATCATCATCACCACCCTCACCCTCACCATCCTCATACTCATCATCACCATCGACCTCCTCTCCTTCCGTATGCCTCCCTTGCTCACCTCCCTCATCAGCGACACCATTATCTCCCGCTGTCAAGAAGGATCTTTCTCCGTCGCGTCATTACCACTACGTAGGCCTAAAACCCTCAGGTGCATAGCGGTCGTAGGCCTCGTCTCAAATGTGTTCTGGGCGGAATACGGAGGCAGGTTACGTCACCGAGGTCACAGCTGTGGGCATGTGACAAGGAGACGACACGAAATGGTAATAATGATAATGATATAATATGCTATGAGGTGTTGTTGTAGTAGTAGTAGTAGTAGTAGTAGTAGTAGTAGTAGTAGTAGTAGTAGTAGTGGTAGTAGTAGTGGTAGTAGTAGTAGTAGTAGTAGTAATAGTAGGAGTAGGAGTAGTAGCAGTAGTAGGAGGAGTAGGAGTAGGAGTAGTAGGAGTAGGAGTAGTAGTAGTAGTAGTAGTAGCAGTAGGAGTAGTAGTAGAAGTAGTAGTAGTAGGAATAGGAGTAGTAGTAGGAATAGGAGTAGTAGTAGGAATAGGAGTAGTAGTAGGAATAGGAGTAGTAGTAGGAATAGGAGAAGCAGCAACAGCAATAGTGGTGTTATTTATAGTAGTAATTATAGTAGACTGTAGTAGTACTAGTAATCATAGTAATAATTGTAGTAGTATTTGTAGTTGAAACTATAGCAGTAGTTGCATTAGCTACTGTGGCTGTCACTATTCTATAGCATTAATTAGTGGTGCTGGTTGAGGGGAAGTGGATGTAGCGGATGTGATAGTAGTGGATGTGGATGTGGATGTGGGTGTGGAGGTGGTCATGAAGAAGAAATAGAAGAGGGAGAAGTAGAAGTACAAGAAGGAGGAGGAGGAAGAGGAGGAGGAGGAGGAGGAGGAGGAGGAGGAGGAGATGGAGGAGGAGGAGGAGGAGGAGGAGATGGAGGAGGAGGAGGAGGAGGAGGAGGAGGAGGAGGAGGAGGAGGAGGAGGAGGAGGAGGAGGAGGAGGAGAAGGAGGAGGAGGAGAAGGAGGAGGAGGAGGAGGAGGAGAAGGAGGAGGAGGAGGAGGAGAAGGAGAAGGAGGAGGAGGAGGAGGAGGAGAAGGAGAAGGAGGAGGAGGAGGAGGAGGAGGAGGAGGAGGAGGAGGAGCAGGAGAAGGAGGAGGAGAAGAAGAAGAAGGAGAAGAAGAAGGTGAAGAAGGAGAAGGAGAAGGAGAAGGAGAAAGAGAAGGAGAAAGAGAAGGAGAAGGAGAAGGAGAAGGAGAAAGAGAAGGAGAAGGAGAAGGAGAAAGAGAAGGAGAAAGAGAAGGAGAAAGAGAAGGAGAAAGAGAAGGAAGGAGAAGGAGGAGCAGTAGGAGAAGAAGAAAAAGAAGAAGACGAAGAAGACGAAGAAGACGAAGAAGAAGAAGAAGACGAAGAAGAAGAAGAAGACGAAGAAGACGAAGAAGACGAAGAAGACGAAGAAGAAGAAGAAGAAGAAGAAGAAGAAGAAGAAGAAGAAGAAGAAGAAGAAGAAGAAGAAGACGAAGAAGACGAAGAAGAAGAAGAAGAAGAAGAAGAAGAAGAAGAAGAAGAAGAAGAAGAAGAAGAAGAAGAAGAAGAAGAAGAAGAAGAAGAAGAAGAAGAAGAAGACGAAGAAGAAGGAGGAGGATAAGTGAAGGTGAAGGTGAAGGTGAAGGCGGAGGTGATGGAGGCAAAATTGTAAGTGATATTGATAGTAGTATTGGCGGTAAAAGAACACTTATGTTAGCTTGCCACGGCTTCCATTCTTAAAAGACCGGCCTGAACCAAACCGCGTGTAACCGCAAATGGGAAGCTCAATCATCTGACTCAATCAGCTGATTTAAAAGAAGGTGAGCGGAGCGCCGAAGTAACATGAACATATTGAAGAATGGAAAAAAAATAACTGTAATGGCAGTAGCACTAGCATCAGCCTTTCTTTTTTTTTTTTTTTTTGTAATGAACGAGATCAGTGTGATAGTGAGATGTAACAATCCGTAACAATGCGATAAGGGTCGAAGCATTAAATCGATCAGCAAATAACACAAAAAGCAACAGCCACAAACACCACACCATCCAACTAGCAAACCTGCCGAGCCGCTCCCGGGGCGTCCGCGCGGCACAGACAAAACCAAGCGACTCACGAGAGACACATATAAGCCCACTTCATGACCGGCCACCGCCAGTCCGGCTCAAGACGCTGACGAAGCACCGCCGTTGCTCAATAAGCATGTGTTCTTCTGTGATACAATGCCACGTGATAACACCGGCGCTGTGCCTTGCAATGCGGCCGGACCGCGGGGACTGGGGAGCGGCCGCGTCTTCAGCACCCCATGTCTAGGCACGCGCCCTTCCCCTAGCCTCCTGCCTCTCGCTTCTCACCTGTCGCCCAGCGCTCCTCGGCTCACCCGTCGCCTCTCTACTCTCGCTTCTCCAGCTCTCGGCTCACCTTGATTTCAATGACTTAAGCTCACTTAAGCTCATGGCCAGACAGGGAAAGGGGGGAAAGGGGGGAAAGGGAGGGAAAGGGAGAGAGAGAGAGAGAGAGAGAGAGAGAGAGAAGGGGAGAGAGAGGAGAAGAGAGGAGAGAGAGAGAGAGAGAGAGAGAGAGAGAGAGAGAGAGAAGGAGAGAGAGAGAGGAGGGAGGGAGGGAGGGAGGGAGGGAGGGAGGGAGGGAGGGAGGGAGGAGAGGGAGGGAGGGAGGAGAGAGGGAGGGAGACGGAGGGAGGAGGGAGGGAGGGAGAGAGAAGGGGAGAAGGAGAGAGGGGGAAGGAGGGAGGAAGAGAGGGGGGAGGGAGGGAGGGAGGGAGGGAGGGAGGGAGGGAGAGGGAGAGGGAGAGGGGAGAGGGAGGGGGAGAGGGAGGGGGGAGGGAGGAGGGAGGGAGGGAGGGAGGGAGGGAGAGAGAGGGAGAGAGAGAGAGAGAGAGAGAGAGAGAGAGAGAGAGAGAGAGAGAGAGAGAGAGAGAGAGAGAGAGAGAGAGAGAGAGAGAGCGCCTGTCACCAAGGCCCAAAATGAACCCGGCAACAACAGGGTTCTTGACCCCCAAGCAAGTGGGCGAGCGTGAACCTCCCGCAGACTCGCCTCTGCGTCCTCCCCAGCCCCTCGCGAACGCACGCCGGAGGGAAACCTCGACCTGCATTAGCACGCCACAGACCGTGCCCGAGGCACAATTAACCCAGCACGCCGCCGCTGTTACGGCTAAACAACGTTCACATGCAAGCGTACAAGCGTACGTGTTGCGTTTCCTACGTCCTCGCCCTCATCTCTCGCATGTGTGTATCCGTCTGCTTCTGGGTGTGACGTACGTGCAACATGACCCTCGTTGCTGTACACTCACGCACGCACACGCGCGCACAGACGTACGCATGTACAAACACACACACACACGCCCACCTCCGTGGCCAATGCACTGCGCCGACGCCAACAATAAGTTCTCGTCAACCAACAAAAATTCTTCTTCAAGCTCTCTCACCTGGACTCTGAAGGCGGCCACACCACTCGCAATCCACAATGTAACAAGCACACGCGCACGCACAAGCACGCTGGTGTGAAAACAGCTAGTTCGGCTGACGTTGGGCGGAGCAGGACTTGGAAGTGCGGGTCCGCGGCAGCGTGGTACGTCCTCCCTCGCTCACGGCTATATTTACACTGAAGGACCCAACCCACATGATCTTCCGTTCTCTCATCGACGGTCGTGCCTTCGAAAGCCGCCTCGCGTTCGTCGCTCAAACACGACCGTGCGGTTTCCTCCTTCCGTGCAAGGGACTCGGTTGGCGGCAGAGTTTTCGTTACGACCGCCGAAGAAGGATTTTGTCGAGGCGCCGCCCACGCCGGATGCGAAATCCGGGGAAATTATGGGGAGAAAATACAGGACCTGGCACCTCTCCGCAGGACGTGCCACAGTCTGGCGTTCCGGTGGCACATGGTCGACACTCACCGGTGCCTCTCGCTCATGGCATTCTGAAGGAAGGGGAGGGGGCGGAGACAGAAATTCGCGCACGACGCCTAAAGCAAGTCCCGCTGTCAATAAAACGGAAACAGACAGAAGAAAGGAAAGAGAAAAGGAGGGAAAAGGGGAACTCGTGATGGGGAGACAGATTCCAGATCCCTCGTCACGCTGAGGTATGTCTCCAAGTACAGCCAGACTCGCGGCGCTGGGAGGGCAAGGAACAGTTCCCTCCCGCCATCAGCTGAGGAGGAAATCGCGTTATTCAAGGAAGCGTCTGACAAACCTACGTTTTTTTCTACGTACCATTCTGACAGATATGGCCATACTTGAAACTAGAAATCCGTGTACGGAGTAATTCGCTTCCAACAACGTATGAGAATGGAGAGAACTAGGTGGGGTGAGAGGGCGAGGGAAAGAAGGGCATGAGGGCGGAGGAGAAAAGAAGAGGGAGGGAAGAGGGTGTGGGGAGAGAGGAAAGGAGGGAGAAAATGAGGGAGGGAGGGAGGGAGGGAGGGAGGGAGGGAGGGAGGGAGGGAGGGAGGGAGAAAGGGAGAGAGGGACAAAGGGATAGAGATAGAGATAGAGATAGAGAGATAGAGAGAAAGAGAGAGAGATAGAGAGAGAGAGAGAGAGAGAGAGAGAGAGAGAGAGAGAGAGAGAGAGAGAGAGAGAGAGAGAGAGAGAGAGAGAGAGAGAGAGAGAGAGAGAGAAGAGAGATAGAGAGAGAGAGAGAGAGAGAGAGAGAGAGAGAGAGAGAGAGAGAGAGAGAGAGAGAGAGAGAGAGAGAGAGAGAGAGAGAGAGAGAGAGAGAGAAGGGAGTACATTTAAAAAAAGGAAATGTCAATGAGAAAAAAAAAAAAAAAAAAAGAGAGAAGGGATAGGACATTCGAAGGGAGGAAAAGACAGAGAATGCAGAGAAAGTGTGGAAAAAATAGAGGTGAGAGAAGAGAAAGGAATACACCGCCAAGGTTAAGGCAGAACCGTGTGTGCATGTATGTGTGTCTGTGTGTGTGTGTGTGTGGGGGGGGGGGGGGGGAGCTGGAAATAAAAGACACTCAACGAAACACACAAACACCGCCTGTTCCCGAAGAACTAAAAGCCAGTCAGAAGCAGAATGCACACGCCGCCCTCTGCCACACACCGCCCACCCGCGACCGAGCGATGCCGGCAATTGCCACCAGTTGGGCCGACCGCAACATGCCCTCCACCCCCTCCCCCTCCCCCTCCCCCTCCACCTTTCATCCCGGCTGAAGACGTGACCTACCTGGACCGCAATCCATACAGGGACTTAACTTCCTCCTTCCGGCAATAAGAGACAGATGTAAAGATAGATAGAGGGATAGACTGAGAAACAATTGAAAGAAACAAAAGAGGAAAACTGGTGAAAAATAATACGATGGACAGATAGTGAGCCATGGAGTGGGAGAGAGAGAAGGGAGAGAGGGTGGGAGAGGGGAGAGAGGGGAAGGGAGAGGGGAGAGAGGGGAAGGGAGAGGGGAAGGGAGAGGGGAAGGGAGAGGGAGAGGGAGGGAGGGTGGGAGAGGGGAGAGAGGGGAAGGGAGAGGGAGAGGGCGGGAGGGTGGGAGAGGAGAGAGAGGGGAAGGGAGAGGGAGAGGGAGAGAAGAAGAGAGAGGGGAAGGGAGAGGGAGAGGGAGAGAAGGAGAGAAAGGGAGGGAGATAGAAGAAGAGGGAGAGAAGGAGAGAAAGGGAGGGAGATAGAAGAAGAGGGAGGGAGATAGAAGAGAGGGAGGGGAGAGAGAGAGAGAGAGAGAGAGAGAGAGAGAGAGAGAGAGAGAGAGAGAGAGAGAGAGAGAGAGAGAGAGAGAGAGAGAGAGGGGGGAAGGGAGAGGGGAGAGGGGAAGGGAGAGGGGAGAGAGGGGAAGGGAGAGGGGAAGGGAGAGGGAGAGGGAGGGAGGGTGGGAGAGGGGAGAGAGGGGAAGGGAGAGGGAGAGGGCGGGAGGGTGGGAGAGGAGAGAGAGGGGAAGGGAGAGGGAGAGGGAGAGAAGGAGAGAGAGGGGAAGGGAGAGGGAGAGGGAGAGAAGGAGAGAGAGGGGAAGGGAGAGGGAGAGGGAGAGAAGGAGAGAAAGGGAGGGAGATAGAAGAAGAGGGAGAGAGAAGGAGAGAAAGGGAGGGAGATAGAAGAAGAGGGAGGGAGATAGAAGAAGAGGGAGGGAGATAGAAGGAGGGAGAGAGAGAGAGAGAGAGAGAGAGAGAGAGAGAGAGAGAGAGAGAGAGAGAGAGAGAGAGAGAGAGAGAGAGAGAGAGAGAGAGAGAGGGGGGGGGGGGGATGCAACAGAAATATAAGATGCACAAGCAAATGGAAAGAGAGAAAGGGATAGAGATGTGGCAAGAGAGGAATAGCTCTGTGATAGAGCGTTGGAGAATAACAGAAAAAGAAAGGAGGAGGGCAGAGACGACTCGCCATGACGGACCCGAAATAAGACAAACAGCGCGAGCCTCGATGACGCAACGTCCACGTGGCAAGCAACAATGCAGCGCGTCAAGCGTTGCGTAAGGCAGGCAGCGGCGCCTGTGTAGGCCAGCTGCGTTCAGGCTCGGGAATGCAGCCATAAATTGCCCAAATAAAGGGACTCCAGCAAGCACGTAATCCCACGCAAGCTTAAGACACGCAACGTTGGCACGTACCCACGGCCACGCGAAAACGCCTCCGCCCGCAAACGCAAAAAGCAAGTCATCGTGACTCAGCAATTTACGCAAGAGAGTGACGCTAACGAAGGGGGAGGAGGGAGGGGGTGAGGGAGTAATGCCAGACAAAGAGTCACTCCCTCCTACCCCTACTCCCACCCCCTCTCTTGGGCAGCGTATGGGCTCCGTACAAGCCAGCACTGGTGCCAAAGAGCTGTTCATTCTGACAACGCCCGCTGGCAGAAGGGCCTCCCCCTCCTCCTCCCCCTCCTCCTCCCCCTCCTTAAGCGTGAGTGAGAGAGCAATGACGCGGCATTTACCGTCGTTCATTCATTCCCAGTATCACTGCACGCCGTGCCTTGGTATGCGGGTGCCGTGGCACTGCTAGACCATCTGGCAGCGAGTGGAGTGCACGCAACTCCCTCCCCCAAACCCTTTCCTCTCCCCCTACCTACTCCTTCTTTCCTTCCCTCCCTCCTCCTCATCCCTCCCTCCCTCCCACCCTCCCTCCCTCTCTCCTTCCTCCTCACCTCCCCCTCCCTTCCTCCTTCCCTCCTCCCCCCTCAACCGCATCTGGGTGCCACCTCTCCCAAAAGGTCACAAGCCCTCAGGCACTCGGGCGCAAAGCACTCGACGCGCGAGGGGTCGACCTGCGACATCCTCGACGCACACTTCGACCCGAGGTGAAGACTCGACGCGCCAGGTCCTCGCCACGAAAGGGTTCACGAAAAAAATTGATTGGTTAAAAAAAAGGAAAAAAAAACAAAAAAAAACAAGAAGTATAAGGATATGAAATGAAACACAGCACAATGACAAACACAGTGATTGATAATAATGTTGATAATAAAAATAATAATGCTAATAGTAATAATTACAAATCCTAATACTAATACTAATACTAATAACAATAATGATATCAATAATATCAATAATAATAATAATAACAAAAATAATAACAATACTGATGATGATGATGATGATGATGGTGATGGTGATGATGATGATGGTGATGGTGATGGTGATGGTGATGATGATGATGATGATGATGATGATGATGATGATGATGATGATGATGATGATGATGATGATGATGATGATGATGATGATGATGATGATGACAGCAATAACCATAATAATAATAATAATAATAATAATAATAATAATAATAATAATAATAATATAACAATAATAGTAATAATAATAGCAATATTAATAGCAATAATAATAATAATAGTCATATCAATTGTAATAGCAATAGTAGTAATAATATCAATAATGTTAATATTAATACCACTATCAATAATAATGATAATAATAACAGTAAGAATCAAAACACCAAAATACAACAACAATGATAATAAAGAAGAAGAAGAAGAAGAAGAAGAAGAAGAAGAAGAAGAAGAAGAAGAAGAAGAAGAAGAAGAAGAAGAAGAAGAAGAAGAAGAAGAAGAAGAAGAAGAAGAAAAAGAAAAAGAAAAAGAAAAAGAAAAAGAAAAAGAAAAAGAAAAAGAAAAAGAAAAAGAAAAAGAAAAAGAAAAAGAAAAGAAGAAGAAGAAGAAGGAGAAGAAAGGAAGAACAAAAATGCAGCCATCAATGCAGAAGAAGAAGAAGGAGAAGAAAGGAAGAAGAAAAAAAAGAAAATGCAGCCATCAATGCAGGCAGTCGCCCAGCCCCCTCGACTAAAAGCGACTTCCCGGCCGGGCGAGCACAAGAGGCACAGAGCACTGAAGGTAAGTCAGCCCAGCAGCAAACCACCTGCCAGGCAACACCAAACCCGTCTTGGCGCT
>NC_061857.1:3467759-3470259 GCF_019202785.1 Penaeus chinensis
GTGAGTTTGCATTAACAAGAAAAAAACACGAAGACAAGCTCTTTTCCCGGGCGTGCGCAGGCGTGTGGGCGTGTGAATATCAAAGGAGATGGGCGTGTGGGCGTGAAAAGAGGATATGACAGTAAGTGCGGGTGTCAAGCGCGACTAATAAAGGGCAAGTATTGGTGACAGTGACAGCAGCAGTAGGTGTGAAAGAGGGGGGTGGGGGAGGCGGAGGGATAGAAGGGGAAGGGGGTGGGGGATGGAGGGAAGACTGAGGACTGAGGTGACAAGGGAGGGAAGCTGAATGATGCGAAGGTAGGCGTAGGAAACGGGTGGTAAGGTGCGGAGAGGAAGGGAGAGGGGAGGGGATGGGGAGAGAGAGCTGAAAAGGCAAGGTGAAGAGAGGAAGAAAGGAGGCGAGGGAGAGGAAGGTGGTGATGGATAGGAGGGGAGATCAGGAGGTTAAGGAAGGAGATATAGCAACGGGGGGAGGGGGAAGGGGGGAGGGGGAGGGAATGCGTATTAGGAAGGCTGCGAGGCCGCGCAATGGGTAAGGTTTATGACGGAATGCGTGCGCCAAAATACATACACGCACAAGCAGGCGCATGGCCACACATACCCACATACTTTCATAACAAACCACCATGTAAACAGATACATAACTACATATATTTTTTTTTTTCTTTCATTGTTTTCCTATATGTAAATTGTAGGGTGTATCATCAGTAAAGCTGTAAACATCGTGTGTGTGTGTGTGTGTGTGTGTGTGTGTGTGTGTGTGTGTGTGTGTGTGTGTGTGTGTGTGTGTGTGTGTGTGTGTGTGTGTGTGTGTGTGTGTGTGTGTGTGTGTGTGTGTGTGTGTGTGTGTGTGTGTGTGTGTGTGTGTGTGTGTGTGTGTGTGTGTGTGTGTGTGTGTCCATATAAAATATAAATACAAATAAATATATATATATATATATATAAACATATACACGTACAGTATACATAAATAAATAAATAAATAGACACATACATATATACATACATAATATATATATATATATATATACACACACACACACAGACAGACACAGGCACACACACACACACACACACACACACACACACACACACACACACACACACACACACACACACACACACACACACACACACACACACACACACAACAACAACAGCAAAGAGTACATACTTAAATGCAATTACTCACACTCACTAATAAGGATATAACCAGCGAGGGTAGGGGGAGCAGGGGGTCGGAGGGGGACCTAATAAAGGGGAGGAATTTCCTGCCGAACCGACCAACGTATAAGGGATCTGGAGGTCTCCCTCTTTGCATAAAGGGGCTCGGTCTCTACACAAGCCGGGGAGGGGGTTTACTTCCTAAGTTTCATTGCAAAATAAAACGAAGCAATTTATTTTAAAAAATACGTAAAATAAACAAATTTCAACAAAAATATCATAAACCTGACCAATAACAGCAACAGCAGCAGCTACATCAACAATGACGACGAAGGAAGAAAGCGGCAAAAATAAGACAACAGTATTTTTAAACAATAACTTAGACTAAGAACCGTAGCACCTCTAATATTCACCGACAATAAATGATTACTACAGAAAAAAAAAAAAAAAAAATACCTGCAATAATGACCATAACAATGATGTCTAGACTGAGCCAAGGGTAAAAGAGGCTTTGTATGAAAACATAAAAAAAAAGTAAAGCGGAAACATTTCACGGAATACAAAAATCTCATTATCACAGCAGGGAAAAAGAAGCGCAAGAAGAGAGCCAACCAAAGAGAGGGAAAAGAACAGTGCAGTGCCTCTTATGTCACGTGATCTCGCGAAGCCCATGCCGGGAGGCCCTCCGCTACTATGACAACGGGGCCTTAGTCACGTGACACGGCCATCTGTCCGGACAAGAGAGAACGATTCTTCTGGTCACCCCCCCCCCCCCCTTTCCTTCTCTCCTGCCTCTTCCTTTCTTTCGCCAGTGTTTCCTCTTCCCTTTCTCCTTTCTTTACCCTCCCCCGAACAGCATGCTGCAAAAGCAACCAAGATGATACACCAACAAAAAGCAACACGCAGCCATCCGCGCCGTTCCCCGAAATCGCACGCGGGCGACGCACCAGAACAACCGCAGGAACCCTTCAAGAGTGATTGACGGATCCCTCTCCGGCCGGGCTGCTGGTGGCTTCCCCTCGTCGCCGTGGCATCGTCCCTGGAGCGCTGTCAAGCCCCGATGTCACACCACCTCGCGCCACGCCGTCGCTACCTGTGGCCCAAACCTACGCCCCCCCCCCCCCTCCCCCCCCCCCTGCGCTCATGTGTTTGATGGGCGACTTCCCCTGAGGGATCTCGCTGGGGTCGCCCTTGATAGGGGCTCCGACTTATTTAGTCACTGACCGATTGATTTATCCTTCTCTGAATCAAAAAGCCCTTCCTCTCTCACTCACTCACTCACTCTCCCTTAGTACCCCCCTCTCCTCCCTTTCTCTCTCTCTCTCCTCTCTCTTCT